>NC_088296.1:494625-579355 GCF_032854445.1 Liolophura sinensis | reverse complement strand
CTGCCCGCTGAGCGATGAAAATGACAATGGCGATAATGACGATAACGATTGCAATGATAATGATGATAATGATAAAGATAGTAATGTTTATGAATTTGAAACTGACAATAAAGATGAGAATAAAGGTCGAGGAGATGATGATGGTAATTATAGTGGGGGACATGGGAATGATATGGAAATTGGGGTTTCTGGCGAGTCTGTTCCTTCCAGTCAACAAAATAAAGGGACTTTCAATAACTCTGCTGCTGACAACGAGGAAGCTGGAGAGTGGCAAGTTGTCACTAACTCCATGTCCTCCAGCAAAAGGATTCGAAATAAGCGCATTGATGCTACAAATAAGGTCAGGAAGTTAAGCGAATCGCCAGTAGTAGGTGGGCCCCAGAGCCTTTGCGAGGCATCTTAGACGTCAAATAGCCAAGAGTGGGTTGTCGGTATGAATCAAATCTTGAATTCCTCCTCACCCCCTAGATCGTCAGAAATTTCGAATACTACGCCATCCTGCATTAAGGATCCAGTGGTGCACTTGGTAAGAGTCCGTCCTTATGGGGTAGCACGTTTAGCCCTGACCTGTCTACAATATCACAGTTAGACATTAGAGATATAGCAGATTGCCTTGATCCTCAGGGAAGCTCTCAGCAATCTGATATGTCTAGGGCTGGTGGAGAATCCAATATGGAGGAATCTCTTTCGGAAATGGATGCACCCGAAGACTTGCCTGCCTATACCAATGGCAAGGGTGAGGTCTTGGTACCTGTCTCAACATCCCTGGGGTCGTATTATTGCACATTGCGACGAGACTCTAAAGTTGACAAGGTTAAAAAGCAGAGGAAGTTGATAACGTTGTCACAGGAGGATTTTGCTGAGCGTAGGGCAGCGATGTACAAGAAGTCCAGAAAATAGAAAAAGAATAAATAAATATTAATAATGGCTACTACAAAGATCTTACAGTGGAACTGTAGAGGATTGAGGTGTAACCTCGCAGAGCTCCAGATGTTAGCTCAAGACGTCAATCCTGTAGCTTTTAGCTTGCAGGAAATTCTGATAACTGATCCTAGTTATCAATGTCGAGGTTATGTATCTCATCACGCTGTTGCCACGTCTACGAATGGAAAGGCATCAGGGGGTTCTTCTCTTTTGATTAGGCAGGGTGTAATACACAATAGAATGGCACTGAACACCGATTTGCAGGCGGTGGCGGTGCGTATCACACTGGGTATAGTATTAACAATCTGTTCTATTTATATACTACCTTCGTCTACTCTTCATCAACAAGAGCTGCAAAATTTATATGATCAATTACCTAAACCGTGTCTTCTTTTGGGTGACTTTAATGCCCATAGTGTTCTCTGGGGTGACTCTAAACGTAACCAGAAGGGCTCTGTATTGGAGGATTTTATATCTAATAACTCTCTATGCGCCTTAAATGATGGCATGCATACTTACCTTCATCCTGCAAAGGGCATTTATTCGGTCCTTGATTTAGCTCTGGCTGATGCAGGGCTAAGATCGGAATTCAGGTGGAGCGTCCATGATGATCTGTGCGGAAGCGACCACTTCCCCACCATACTTACCCTTGAGGAGCCGGTATCTTCCTCCCTTCCACGCTTTAATTATGATAAAGCAGACTGGCCCCGCTTTGCTGTTCTGTGTGGTGAAACACTTACTAGCGACCTTTTTCTTGATGCAGTTGATCCTATCCAGTTATTCTCGGATCAGCTAATCGATGTAGCCTCCAAATGTATCCCGAAATCTTGTGCGGTTCCCCGTATTAAGAAACCGTGGTTCATGGAGGACTGTAAACGAGCTAGGCGTTTCAGGAAACGTGCTGAGCGCGTGTACCGATGTAGACCATCTCCCGGTAATTTAGACGATGTTAGGCGTACTCGAGCTAAAGCCCGTAGGACTATCAAACAGTCCAAACGTGAAACGTTATGTTTCTAAGATTAATCATCGTACCCCTATGTCAAAAGTCTGGAATATGATCCAACGCATCAAAGGCAAGGGATCCAATGTCACTGTCAATCATCTTAAAGACGGGAATAATTCTTTGACAGAAAAACTTGACATAGCCAATATTTTAGGCGCTTCTCTTCAGATAATTACTTGCCTCAGTTCCAGCGTAACAAGGAATGGACCGAGGCAAGTCCTCTTGATTTTACATCCTCAAATGAAGAATCCTACAATGCTACATTTTCTCTACATGAACTATCCGTATCCCTTAGCAAGGCCCATGACTCAACTCCAGGGCCAGATGATATCCACTATCAGCTTTTACGACACCTTCCAGAATCTTCCTTGAGGCTGCTTCTTGGAATTTTTAATACCATTTGGATTTCTGGGAATTTTCCTGCCTCATGGCAAAACGCTATTATTGTCCCCAGCCCCAAGCCTACCGATCCAAATAACTATCGTCCTATTTCCTTAACCAGTTGTGTATGCAAGACTATGGAGAGGATGATTAAGGATTGCTTGGTTTGGTTTTTGGAGACTAATGAGTTGATAAGCGACATTCAATGTGGATTTCGAAAGAATCGCAGTACTGTTGATCACCTTATTCGTCTAGAATGCTTTATTAAGAACGGTATCGTTAATCGTGACCATGTCGTATCTGTCTTTTTTGATCTGGAAAAGGCATATGACACTACTTGGAAATATGGCATTATGAAAGATATGCATGGATTTGGACTTAGAGGTCGGCTTCCTGACTTTATTCGTAAATTCTTAGACCATCGTCACTTCCAAGTTCGGGTTGGGGCTACCCTATCTGACTACTTTGAACAAGATCAGGGGGTTCCTCAAGGCAGCATTTTATCAGTTACTCTCTTTAGCATTAAGATTAATAGCCTTGCCAGAGTTTTATCTCCTAGTATGAATGCGTCCCTTTTTGTGGACGATCTTGGTTTCTTTTGTCGAGGCAAAGGTATGCAGGCTATTGAGAGACAGCTGCGGATTTGCCTTAACAAAATCCATGCCTGGGCACTGGAGAACGGATTTAAGTTCTCCAAGTCGAAGACTAACTGTGTACACTTTTGTTGGAAGTACTTCCCCCATGAAGACCCCAAGGTATTTTTAAATGGATCCCCCATCAAGGTTGTGCCAGAGGCAAAATTCATCGGGGTGATCTTCGATAAGCACCTTACATTTAAATCTCACATTAATTATCTTAGAGCCAGATGCCTAAAGGCGCTTGATATTTTGAAGGTTGTCTCTAGTGCTCGATGGGGAGGGGATCATGAAACCCTACTTCAGCTCTATCGAGCACTGATTCGTTCTAAGCTAGACTATGCCTGCAGTGTTTATGGAGGTGCGTCACGCTCCCAGTTGAAGAAACTCAATACTGTACATCACCAGGCCCTACGGTTGTGCTTAGGTGCTTCCCGTACCTCTCCTGTAGAGAGTCTGTATGTTGAGGCAAACGAGCCTCCCCTGGAGCTTCGAAGAACTAAACTATCCTTACAGTATATCACCAAGCTTAGAGCTAATCCATCCAACCCAGCCTTTGATTGTGTCTTCCATCCGGAATTTGAAGACTTATATGCTCAGAAGCCATCCATTGTTCCTCCACTGGGTGTCCGCATCCAGGAACATGTGCAAGCAGCTGGATACTATCACCCCTATACGCATCCAGGAAGATCCACCGTGGTTATGTCCTGAGCCTCAGGTTGATACTTCGCTCTCCTCCCTGAAGAAATGTTCCACCAACCCTTTAGTATACCAGCAGGAGTTTAGTAATATGTGTTCAAAGTATCCATTTTATCACCACATATTCACTGACAGTTCCAAGAATGATGATGGCGTGGCTTCTGCCGCTGTCCTTGGACCCAGAACCGTTTCAACTCGGTTTCCAAATTCCTGTTCTGTATTTACTGCGGAAGCCAAGGCAATTTTGTGCGCACTTCGGTCCATTCCAGAGCTAGGAGGTAGCAGATTTCTCATCTGCTCTGACTCCCTTTCCTGCCTCCAGGCAATTCGGGCTAGTTCGCCTGTACATCCAGACATTCTGTCTATCAGGGAGATGTTTAAACGACTTAATGAAGATTTTATCATTGTCTTTTGTTGGGTGCCCGGGCATATGGGTATCCCTTGGAATCTTGCTGCAGATGAAGCCGCGAAGTCGGCTATGCATTCCGTTACTACCCAAACTGATGTTCCATATTCGGACTTGCGTTCACTTATTTGCTCCTATATCAAGCGCTTGTTTCAGGCTCAATGGTATGATCAGACAACCAACAAACTGCATGATATTCGTCAGTTTGTTGGTCCAGCGCCTTCCCTTTCACGGCATCGTCTCCGCTCTTGCATTTTGAGGAGGTGTCGTATCGGTCACACACGTGCTACGCATGGGTATTTGTTAAAAGGAGAAGATGCTCCTCATTGCTTTGCTTGTGATCAACGGTTCACAGTCAAGCACATATTGCTTGACTGTGGCGACTTTGCTCCTGTACGACATTCCTTTTATCACGTGAGCTCTCTTTCAGAACTTTTCAATTCTGTAGAAAGTGATACTATTTTTGACTTTCTCTCTGCCATTGGTATGGCAGGAAAGCTGTAATTTTAAACTACCGTCTGTGTTTGTTATGTGACTTCTGGTGTCCTTTTTGACTGAATAGTAAATGAATTATCCGTAGTAGATCGACTACTTGACGTTTTATTGTGGCAATAAAACTGAAATATTGTTGAAAGCGACGTTAAAACTTTCACTCACTCCCTTGGGAATTCAGATGGATTGCCCGTTTATATAAATTGTTGGCATGCTAAATATTGAACTCTTTTTAGCACCCCATGCCTTTGGAATCCCCATAAGGCGGATCCTTATGGAAGTACAGGCAATATTTTAGTATCAGACAGTTTAAAAAATACTGCGTATGACAAGTCACCAAGGGACCACTTGCTTCGCAACACTTCAGTAAGAGCCCATTTCCCCTGCAACGCAACATATTCTACAGATTTACCATCTCTTAAGAAACAAGTAAATGCCGCCCATAGATATTTAACCATAGATATGCAATCCCTTAGGAGTGTAAGATAAAAGTGATGTCATCTGCAAAAAGCAATATAAATATATGAGTAAACTCGGGAAATAGCTGAACTCAATCTTTAACAAACATACGTATATTGTTACCTAACCAATTAATAAAACAGTAATAACAACGAACGTAAGACGCAGTTCGGTTCAGTCATTAAGTCTCTTGTTTATAATTGTTGTAAATAATATACCTAATACACTTCAGAGCGAAGTCCTTTTATAATTACTAGAATCACTTCTATCGTCCCCCCCCCCGATGTAGGGGAACAATAGCACCCAAACTCCAAACCTCTGGGAACTCTCCTGTGTTAAATACATGGTTGAACAGCTTGAGCATATATGACATACATAAAGGAGAAGACATTTTAAAAAACTTCTCCAGTGAGTCTGCCCAGGCCTTGGGATTTACCAACTTTATTTATATATGGCAAATGCAGTTCCTTCCTCACACATTGCGCTATTCAAGATTTCATTATTTTTCAACATATCTAAAGCTTCATGTTTATTTAATGCGTTATCTTTGAGTACGTTAACGGTAAACAGGTCCTTAAAATAGTTAAACTGTTCATGTTTTGGTATGGGGGGATTACGAGGATTTGGGGAGTGAATACGACGGAGTATGGACCAAAAATTTTTGGCATTTACCGATTGCTGAAGGGATTGCAGTTGACGTGATTTGAAAACGTGTTTCTTAGATCGTATACAGGATTTACGCTTATTGTGATGTGACGTATACACGGAGAGATTACCGTTGCAGCCATCCGTTCTAAGTATCCGTCAGGTACGTCAACATTCCCTTTTCAATGCCCTACATTCTCGGTTATACCACTTATTCCTGAATTTTAAGGGAGACCGTCGAATACTCCTTTGAAAGCTATCTGCAGCACTTAATTGAATCTTGAATAATAATTTAAATCTATGGTTGACATTCTCGGTTATTATGTTACTGTTAGTGGCACTTACTATACTGTGTTTACAGCTCTCTGATTCTAATTCATCCTTGAAAGTAGGTACCAATAGATGGTTCCATCTTATTTTCTCAGTGACTTTATTGCACGTTGAGGAGTAGTGATACCGTCTATGGAGAACGCAGATAAACTGTCGTATAGGCCGCTAGAAACACGCAATAATCCACAACGTTTGCCTCATTATGACATATATAAGCAAACACTCCCTTCCGTTCATCACTACCGAACATGGTATTTAACATATACAGATTGAGGGCAAAACAGATATCAACAGGGATCAACCAAACTTGGTTCGTCACATTGTGATGCGTTTGACACCGGTTAGCGCATATCCTTCAAAATCAGGGTTGATGAAACAATCTAGATCAGTTAAAGGGCTGAGGTTTGATGTAGAAGCATTAAAGTCCTCTCCAAGGATCAGTAACGGATCAGACTGACTGATCGCCAAGGTCTCCAAACTTAAGTTCTCCAGTACCAAATCGCCGTCTTTCCCCTGCCCGCTACCAATGGAGTAAAAGGGTACATCACGTGGAGGTACATATAAGCGGCCATATACAACGTCACGCTGAGCCAATGTTTTTCTTCTTTTTCTTCCTCTGTGTATTTTTTCTTTTTTGCCACCATAAGCGGGAAAGAATGTGATTACTGTGAATCGAGGAAAACATCGAGGAGTTTAAAATCCTATATTATGAACAAAAATCCCAACATATGGCTTTATATGTATCCCGTTAAACAATGGAGGAGTCCGTTTTCGAGTTTCAAATCAATTTTTACATTACCCCTCGCCCGCCAACCGATGACTTAGTGATCTGGATAAGCGCCACCATCAGACTTTTGGAGCCAACAGGATCATATGGCTTTATATGTATCCCATAAAGCAATGTCCGTTTTCGTGTTTCACATCAGTTTTTAAATTACCCCTCGTCCGCAATCAAGGAAAAGCCAGCAGTCTAGTTGCATGGGATCCTTTGTAAGTTGCCGATAATCAAAATAGATATATCACTTGAGTTTTAAATATCGTTTAGGCTTACACTAAAATGTAGAGAAAGCGAATGTCCTGCACTACTTTATCAACACTATCATATGATGTAGCCAGATTTAGGAGCCATAACATATTAAGATATGTCTGCCTTAATTACGGATTGTGTACTTCTCCATGTAGCTCGTCCACGTCTTTACCTATTTCTGTGAATTTTTTTGTATCATCAAATGGTATAAATATGTATTAACATGACAAACCATGTTTGACCTGTGGTATTTCGTCATCGCTATGGTATTAATCATTTTTGCAAGTTGACCACACTAGTGAACACAGCTTGAATGGCTTGTTTCTTTCTGTATTTTAATCGCATTTATTTATGGGTGTTCACATTTATATGTGATACTACTGACCTTATCTCAGCTGTTTTTACATAATATTTTTTACACAATATTTTTTCTGACCTATGCGTGTAAAAGTTAGATATGTTTGCCACTTTTAACTGTTTGCGAAGTCCATCTCATGCTGGCTTCTTCACTGGTCGTACCTGGAAGTGTCTAGCAGGAACCTGTGAGTGTTGCTGCGTTTCCTTGATTTCCTCCCATTATAATGCCGGCCGCTGTCGTGTAAGTGAAATATTCTCAAGTACAACGTAAAATACCAATCAAATAAATAAATAAATAATTGTTTGCGGGTGAAATAATAACGCCTTTGCACATATACATTGACCCTGCTGGACACTTCGTAGACAGAAGGCCTATGTGTGGTATTTATCCCATTGTAAGGCCGCACTCAACAAATACGGGCCTGAACACTTCGGTCAGCTCTGTGCATAGTTGTGATTTTTCTTCTGATAGCGTGCTCTATACCTGATATGAAGAACCCAAATGCAATAACATTGATATACACGACATCTACAATGTAAACTGCCGGGTTGAGATTCGCTGTTTTATACTTGGGATACGATTCTCTTAACGTGTTCAACGAGTAGTCTCGATAAGCGCCGCTATCAGACTTTTTAGCGTTTAAGAAAGGCGCTTTTGTAACACATTGTTAATCAAGAGGATCGTGTGTTTATTTTAAGCTGTGTGGCTTTACGCTATCAGCTTTAACCACATACTTGCCGTATATCAATGACTACCACTGAGTTGTCGCTTTATATTATGTAATAGGATGGGAAAACACCTTTACACGTCGCGTCATTACGTGGTAACGTGGACATTGTTCGTATTCTTGTGGAGCGGGATGCTGATCTCAACGTACAGAACAAGGTAAGTCTTTGCATAACCGTAAGAGGATTTAATAAGATTTTCTGGCTGGTGTTGTGCAAAACTTTCTGAATCCCTAATATTTAGGTGTGACCATATATCTGCTTATGAGTGGTGACAAAATATCACCGAAGACCCTTTGTCTTGATGTTTCTGTGGAACGGACTCACACCTACTATCATATATAAGTAGCATGCAGGTTTTGAAATTGTGGAACATGGTCTGTTTTTGTGATGGAATATACCATACTGTGTGTTTTGTTTTTTTCATGTAAAATTGACCTGTGGTATTTCGTCATCGCTATGGTATTAATCATTTTTGCAAGTTGACCACACTAGTGAACACAGCTTGAATGGCTTGTTTCTTTCTGTATTTTAATCGCATTTATTTATGGGTGTTCACATTTATATGTGATACTACTGACCTTATCTCAGCTGTTTTTACATAATATTTTTTACACAATATTTTTTCTGACCTATGCGTGTAGAAGTTAGATATGTTTGCCACTTTTAACTGTTTGCGAAGTCCATCTCATGCTTGCTTCTTCACTGGTCGTACCTGGAAGTGTCTAGCAGGAACCTGTGAGTGTTGCTGCGTCTCCTCGATTTCCTCCCATTATAATGCCGGCCGCTGTCGTGTAAGTGAAATATTCTCAAGTACAACGTAAAATACCAATCAAATAAATAAATAAATAATTGCTTGCGGGTGAAACAATAACGCCTTTGCACATATACGTTGACCCTGCTGGACACTTCGTAGACAGAAGGCCTATGTGTGGTATTTATCCCATTGTAAGGCCGCACTCCTCAAATACGGGGCTGAACACTTCGGTCAGCTCTGTGCATAGTTGCGATTTTTCCTCTAATAGCGTGCTCTATACCTGATATGAAGAACCTAAATGCAATAACATTGATATACACGACATCTACAATGTAAACTGCCGGGTTGAGATTCGCTGTTTTATACTTGGGATACGATTCTCTTAACGTGTTCAACGAGTACTCTCGATAAGCGCAGCTATCAGACTTTTTAGGGTTTAAGACAGGCGCTTTTGTAACACAATGTTAATCAAGAGGATCGTGTGTTTATTTTAAGCTGTGTGGCTTTACGCTATCAGCTTTAACCACATACCTGCCGTATATCAATGACTACCACTGAGTTGTCGCTTTGTATTATGTAATAGGATGGGAAAACACCTTTACACGTCGCGTCATCACGAGGTCACGTGGGCATTGTTCGTATTCTTGCGGAGCGCGATGCTGATGTCAACGTACAGAACAAGGTAAGTCTTTGCATATCCGTAAGAAGATTTAATAAGATTTTCTGGCTGGTGTTGTGCAAAACTTTCTGAATCCCTAATATTTAGGTGTGACCATATATCTGCTTATGAGTGGTGACAAAATATCACCGAAGACCCTTTGTCTTGATGTTTCTGTGGAACGGACTCACACCTACTATCATATATAAGTAGCATGCAGGTTTTGAAATTGTGGAACGTGGTCTGTTTTTGTGATGGAATATACCATACTGTGTGTTGTTTTTTTCATGGAAAATTGACCTGTGGTATTTCGTCATCGCTATGGTATTAATCATTTTTGCAAGTTGACCACACTAGTGAACACAGCTAGAATGGCTTGTTTCTTTCTGCATTTTAATCGCATTTATTTGTGGGTGTTCACATTTATATGTGATGCTACTGACCTTATCTCAGCTGTTTTTACATAATATTTTTTACACAATATTTTTTCTGACCTACGCGTGTAGAAGTTAGATATGTTTGCTACTTTTAACTGTTTGCGAAGTCCATCTCATGCTGGCTTCTTCACTGGTCGTACCTGGAAGTGTCTAGCAGGAACCTGTGAATGTTTCTGCGTTTCCTCGATTTCCTCCCATTATAATGCCGGCCGCTGTCGTGTAAGTGAAATATTCTCAAGTACAACGTAAAATACCAATCAAATAAATAAATAAATAATTGCTTGCGGGTGAAATAATAACGCCTTTGCACATATACGTTGACCCTGCTGGACACTTCGTAGACAGAAGGCCTATGTGTGGTATTTATCCCATTGTAAGGCCGCACTCCTCAAATACGGAGCTGAACACTTCGGTCAGCACTGTGCATGGTTGTGATTTTTCCTCTGATAGCGTGCTCTATACCTGATATGAAGCACCTAAATGCAATAACATCGATATACACGACATCTACAATGTAAACTGCCGGGTTGAGATTCGCTGTTTTATACTTGGGATACGACTCTCTTAACGTGTTCAACGAGTACTCTCGATAAGCGCCGCTATCAGACTTTTTAGCGTTTAAGACAGGCGCTTTTGTAACACATTGTTAATCAAGAGGATCGTGTGTTTATTTTAAGCTGTGTGGCTTTACGCTATCAGCTTTAACCACATACCTGCCGTATATCAATGGCTACCACTGAGTTGTCGCTTTATATTATGTAATAGGATGGGAAAACACCTTTACACGTCGCGTCATCACGTGGTAACGTGGGCATTGTTCGTATTCTTGTGGAGCGGGATGCTGATGTCAACGTACAGAATAAGGTAAGTCTTTGCATGTCCGTAAGAAGATTTAATAAGATTTTCTGGCTGGTGTTGTGCAAAACTTTCTGAATCCCTAATATTTAGGTGTGACCATATATCTGCTTATGAGTGGTGAGTTTTTTTGTGATGGAATATACAATACTGTGTGTTGTTTTTTTCATCGAAATTTTTTACCGATTCCGGATTATGTTTACACTGATATAAACGTACAGTGCTATGTTCGTTCTGGCTGTTGAGTTCTGTGGTTGTTTACCTTAGCAGTTTGAACCTGGTCGTGTCTGTTTTGTACACAGTAGAATACTTCATCTAGGCATCAAGATACGTATTTGTCAACCAGTCGTCAAGAAAAATATACTGAAACAAAAAAATGAAACTGCACATGTTACTTTCTGTTCAAACCATACACACAACTAGAATCCGTATGTCCGAAATATCCCCTCAATTTTCAACATTTCCAAAAACGTCAGAGGAAAGAAAACTGAGAAAATGTTGAAAGAAATGACAGGGCGTCATTTTGCGTAGTTTGTTCTTCATACAGAAGATTGCTCAGTGCTCATTATGCTCCCATATCGCATTCACAACAGTAAGGCAACGTTGTCTCAATGACTGCCTAACACCGGTCAAGACAACATTATGCAGCCTGAGCCATTACTGTACCAATACTGAACGGATTGCGGCTATGTCACGTGATAACGTAGACGTTGTCCGTATTCTGGTGGAGCAGGGCGCTGACGTCAACGTACAGGATCAGGTAATACACTTCTTGTGTTGTTTCACTGAAAGGTAGTTGTCCGTGGAAGCACAATGGCAACTGCATCGATATATCTTGTCCTTAGCAAAGTTAAAGACTCTAAAACACTTTCCTTTGGCTTGGGTATAAACAGTACGGATATATTTGTATTCTCTAACTCAACAAAGAATCTGTGCTTTGATATAAACGTATATTATTTTTACATGTGCCTCAATCTATGATAGTTTTCGTTTGAAATATTTTTTAATCAAAAGACCACTGAAGACTGGAGATATCCCATCTCTGACAACGTGAAATGTTTAATACCTGAACAAAAGTGAAACTGAAAGTTCGCGAAAGTATGTACACCTTGCCAGCCGGAGTCCAGAACACAGACCATCCTGACGTCCTGAAATATCTCTGATGTTGGGAAAGTGCTGCAATCATATGAGTAAAGATGCATGCACTTCCTGTTGCGTTAATCTTGCAGCGAGCATTCTAAAGGCTTGATTACTTTAATAATTTAACTAGTTCTAACGAGACAGACCTGGTGGGTCACAGTAACAAGATCATACGACAAATGATCACCGCGAGGCAAAAGGGTGACGTGGTTCACACCCTTCGTGCAAGACCTGAGTCTTAACCACACTCCATATTCTGATGTCGGTTGCACTTTTATAATCTTATTCGTTCGCACGTGTTTATTTTCGGGAAATTTTATTGCACAATTTCTTTCCTTGACCAATTTTAATGGGGTTTAGTATAGTACACCAAACAAATAATTGATGCATTTATATGTGTGTGTCATTTACATAGCTAGCAAGAGAATGTTAATGTTTGCGTATTCTAACTTGTGTATACTATGTTAAAGTATTGGTAATTGGTACATGCCCAGGTGAATGATTCACTGCTGCATTTCCATAATCATTTATTATTTGATTAACACCCCACTCACGAATGTGGAATTGTTTGATGTCAGTTAGTTCTATAGATGAAACATATTATCTACCCGGAACAAGCTTTGGCAAACTATATGACGCATAAACTTGGCCGCCATGTTAGTGGACGTCTAACGTTTCTTCACAATGGGAAGTATGTGGAAGCCATGCGCCACGGGCTCCGGATGCTGAGTGTGTTTTCCCAGAGCTGGATGTTCTAAATATTCTTCGCTCAGAATCGGGATTGGTGATTGTGCATGAGTGCATGGAAAACGCACGTAACCCTGACATGTTATGTACCGATGTTAACGTGTTTCTTACTATAAACTTTGTCATTTTCACCAATTTTATCTATGTTCACACAGAGAGGAAAAACGCCTTTGTGCCAGGCGTTGTCTCGTGGAAGAAAGGATCTGTTTAGTCCTCTCAAGCAGGAAGGTGGATCTTTAAGAAGGGTAAACATTGCTTTTCCGTATCGATAACAATATAACTCATCTCTTACACTTGTTTATGTGTATCAGACTTGCTGTAATTCCATATGTTCATCTATGTTATATATACATAAACGGATAATGTTAAAATAGAGTTTGATACAGGCGTTAAGGGCATTAACCGTGGCAAAGAGATGCATGAAAAATCACTTTTAAGATGACATTTATGAAATAACATGTCAGGGTTACTAACAGTTCTAATTAATTTTAATTTATATACACTTGTTTCCATTATACCTGAAAACTATGCACGCTCTACAACTTTGTAATTTGTATTGGACCTCATGTATTTTGCCTTATGTTGACGTTTAGTGAAGTATCTGTTACGGATTAAACTTTTAAGTATTCCAATATCTTGAGCTATGTGCACAACGTTGAAGGTATGCCAAACAAGGCAAGGCAAAACAAAGACAAGTTATCAGAAGGTTCCTCCAATTTGCTGTCAGTTCAAATAACATGCAATGATAAAACTCCAGATATGTTGTTGTTGTGTAAAACAGGTGATTAACAGAGACGTCTTAACAATGTCTGCAATACGTCACAAAACAGCGTTACTATAATCGTGCCGTTTGCAGCTGATTTTTCGTCGTACACACTGTCTCTGATCTTGTATAGCTGTAGTCTTTAAATGTAAATTAGTGTACTGCCAAATTTTATCAAACGCCATTACATTTCCAGAGGAAACGCAATGTTTTTTTTTTATAGGCGAGGTCTAATTATTTTTTTATAGGTTAAACAGTGAAAAAAAAAACAATAAATAAGGCAATGCAATCAATTCCATCACTTTACAGGTTACGTGTCATCACATTGCCGTAACTGAATTATGTAATATTATTATTATTGTGTGTATAAATCAGTGCAAGTTACTACATTATACATATAGATTGCTGCATTTAAAGCCATACTGGAACAGATTTAACTTATATAATGACGGTCAGTTTATGAGTGGGAGAAAGTCGGCTACTCATCATTGTCGGCAGTGTGATACCTAACATATTGTCACACGTAATCAGTCAAATATAGGTGTGTGTACATTTCATTAAGGTTTCGTGGTAACTGTCCCTGTACATGTTTACAAAGTAGTAACTTAGAAGCACACAAGACCATGGCTTAGCAGAAGTAGGCAAACATGCTGTTTTTATTTTATTAATGGTTGCTGAATTAGAATTACTCAATATGCTGTGATGTTATCTCTTTTAATAATCAATCACATGGACACAGTGCCGATGAAGAGGCCTTAGTGATGCTTAAGCACATTTTATGACTTATGTACCCGTGCAGTGTTTCATACTGATAGAGCATTTTTACGAGTTTATAGTCACATATTGTTATTTAACTTTAACAGAATTGGCAGCTGCAGACTATACAAACAGCTTTATGCCTGTCAGGTGGCAACCTAGACCTTCTTCGTCTTCTGGTAGAGAAGAGCGCTGACGTAAACGTACAGGATCAGGTACGTGGTTCCAGACTACGGAAGTTTTCTACACAAAAGTGTGTTTCGCACGTCGAACCGGAAACGTAACCACCTTTATGGACCTTCCTATTAATGGTGTAAATTAAAGCGATGTTAAGTTAAAATATTGTTTAGCTTTCACGCTTCTGTCTCCGGTAGAATTATCTGCAGATCTCTGCCCTATTTTCCTACAATACTCAAATGTTTAGACGTACTTTTTGGGAGTGATCACAGTCGAGTGACAAAGTTTGTACTAGTATATATAGCTTCCTCGTCCCGAACGTGCCACAAGAGTAACTCGGCTAATACCAGATATGAAGACGTAGACACCCAGATTTACTTTTATGTTGTTTTTTTTTTGGGGGGGGGGGGGGTGCCACCTTTCGCAGCAAACAATTTTGCCATTTTTTACAGGAAACAATTTTGCCACCTGTTTTGTCAATGCAAACAAAAGACAAAATTTTGTTTTGGATCTTTTTTGGAACACCTGTTCAATGAAGAAACTGTCTTAAGTAACTTAAAATCTACATCATTCAACAGGATATACTGGCGAAACGCTATATACACTTGGTCACAAAGGAACTGTGCAGAGACATTTCCCAAAATCACAAAGGCCCATTAAGAGTTGCTGACCTTATCACCAAGCGTCGTCCCCTCCCCAGGTTGGTGCAATACTGCGATAAAATTGTAGAAAATCCAGGTAAACCTTACCTGTTGTTGAGACATTTCCATGTATATATCTACCGATTCATCTATGTTTACATAGAGCGGACAAACAGCACTACACCAGGCAGTGTCAGGTGATGACATGGATCTCCTCCGTCTTCTGATAGAGAAGAAGGCTGATATAAACGTACAAGATCAGGTACGTGCTTCTGGGTTGTGAAAGTTTACTGCACTTTTGTTTCATTTATTAGGTATTGAATTCAAAATATTTAGTCAAAAGACGTGTCGTGTCGTTTCAGCCAGGATAGGAATAGAGGCTTGTCGAAAACTTGACCGTAATCATGTACCCATCACCAGAGAGAGTAACATTTTAGTTTTTCATCTATACACCATCACTCACAGCATACGTTACTGGGTGTTCCTTTTCACTTGATGCGTTTTTGTTTGTGTTCTTTTTTTCTATACTTTTTGCTTTCCTTGGCAGTAATTACTTTTTGGTAAAGAGAGCAATTGGCATATATGGTGGCTTGATTAAATCTAAAACCATAGTGATGAGGGTCAGTTATACTATTTGTCTCAAAGTAGGCAGAAACTGACGTCGTAGCAATTTTTTCAAGTATTTTGCTTAAACATGGTATGACTGATGCCGACGTTTTCCACTGCTATCGAGTAATATATCTGAGTTAGATGAGCCTTAAAAAAAAACTTTGGCTTTGTCTGCTAAATACTGGACAGGATGATCAAAATTTCGATCGAAAATTAAAACCAATTCAACCAAGCAAAAAGAAAAAAAAACTTCGCTAAAGACTTCGCTACAGGACGTGATCGTCAAAATTTGAGAATTGGGACAAATAACTTATGTGTCTGCAGAATTGTCATTTCTTCTCTTCGTTTAAAATTGATATAGATTAAATAATCTATCCACAAATTTAACAAGATGACCTATATATACATTGCATCGATTCATTTTTGTGCCATTTTTCGTGTGCGCAGGCGATATTCCCCCTAGAATGTTCGCGGTTGTAATAACCCAGGTGAAACCTATGCCGTTACCCTTTGAAAAAGTGTGCGGTGGAGAGAAAAAATTACTCCGTATCCGCTGTGATATATGCAGTCGCCTTTTCTGTACCGTTTATAGTGCTGGTTTGCTAGATGTGCTAAAATGGGAACAGCTATTGTAAATGTCGATTAACTATTCACAGAAAGCACTAATAGCCATATTGACATCATAAGTCTCTCTTAGAATCCTAAAGCAGTTAATCTCTTAAATGTGTTGTTTAAAGATTTCCTGTTAGGTATTGGTAAACTTCCTTATAATGTTAGTGTGTATTGATGGTTTCAGCGGAAATGAAATTTTAAGAATATGGAAGGTCAGAAATTGGTCATTTACGTCAGTTAACAATATCTTAGATAGAAAATTTGTCAACACATATGAATCAAAATGCCACAGCCAGGCTGAACTCTTGTTGGTTTTGAGATTTGGAGGAAAGAATGGACATGACGCGATGATGTCAATGAATTGGCTGATGGTGAGCACTTTTAAGAGTACCAATATGAAAAAAGTATACACTTTTTCTTTTCCGGTGACACTTGTGTAAAATAGATGAAACAGGTTTGTTAAAGTCGATTACGTCTTTGCTAGGTGGGCTGTACAAAATACGAAACAAGATAAACTTTACTACAAGTCTTTCAAAGCAACAGTTATCTTCGATATGAGAAATATGTTCCCTTACGTTGCCAGAATTCATTTATTTATTTGAGTGTTGTTTTCAGTTGTACTCAGGAAATTTCACTTTTACTAAACTGGCCAGCATTATAGTCATGCAGGATCAGACAAAAAAGATGTGTTGCCATAACATTGTCCTTAAAGTAACATATAATGGCTACATTCCATATATCTCTTTGTCCCACAGATGTTAGGTAACAAATATACACGACTATAGCGTAGAGAGTAAAATCAAAGCATAGACGACAGAGTGATGCTCGCCTAAACTCATCTGTAGGTGGTGAAATACGACCTCTTGCCAATTTACCTTCCTTAGAGATTTATTCGGGGTTCAAGCCATTCAGGCCGTATTTTCAAGAAACTTAGGTATGTGTGACTCAAAGCTGTGTATCGAAACTTTTGGGTACATTGTGTTACTTTACTTGGCGGGCCATATTGGACATTAATGAAAACTTTTTAAGAATTTTCTTCTCGAGAACATCTGAGCAGATTATCATAAATTTGATACACGTGATTATCATTGGCTGGCATTTATAGTTTAAGGAGAAAACATTCTGCATGCATATTTATGTTTTCGCTGGCCAATAAAAATAGGGCAACAGTGGGTGAAGTTTAATGGCCGTTTCAAATAACATAACTAAAACGTTGTTCAGTGCACTTTGACATCAAGATTACGAATCTGCAGTTAGTTTTTCGCTGTGACGTTCAGATTTTATGTAAATAGAAACAAAAGATTTCAAAAGATGTTCAAAAACTCGTCATTTTTGGTGCCTTTATTAATATTTTTACACAAAACTGTAACACGTTTCTGGGAGAAACGCTCAGTTTGAATTTTCATGAAACTTAGGTGTATTTTAGGTAAGAACCTGAAGTGTATCAAAACTTTTGTGAATTTCGGTCACGTGACTTGTTGCGGTCTCGTGAATTTTGTTGCAATAAAAATCTTATTCCGACGAAACGCCTGACGCGATTGAACTGAATTTAAATTGCAGTTGTGCGACGCCTAGGATGTAACAGTTTACGATGAGAACTTCCTCTGTTGGAAATATTACAGTCTAACCATTGGGCGAAAATGGCATTTGACCAAAAATTTTTTGGGCTAATAATTTCTACATTTCCTGATGGTGTCCTGAAAATTGTCTGTAATGCCTGTGGTATCGATATGATTTCTAACTTCATGTTAAAACACTGTCTTATGTATTGCGCCTACAGTGAAGAAGCTGTTTGATTTCTCCCGGTGACCAGAAACCTATCCGCCTGATTCTCGCCTAAGTCATATATTAAACATATCAAATAAAATTGTTTACAAACGATTTTACGAGTATTGTAAGGACAATGACATATATAAAACTACAATTGTAGTTTTAAGGAGAAAGACTACGATTTACCAATTGCCGCAAATAGTACACACTATGTACCAAGCCTTGGACAGAGGAGAAGGAGCCTGTCTTGTAATTTTAGACGTAGCAAAGCCGTAGATAAAGTATGGCATGTTGGACATTTTGTATAAATTGAGACAACTGGGAATGGAAGGTTGCTTGTTAAGGTGCTTAGAAAATATTTGTGTAACGGGTTTATTAGTGTTTCTATAAATGAAATCGAGTGAGATACTGGGCATGTTTACTCCGGTGTGCCCCAAGATTCTGGTCCTTGGTCCCTCTTTCTATTTATCATATTTGTTGCTGATATTAACATTGGTACTGAATGTAAAATTAATATCTTTGCTGACGACACGTCTCTTTTTGAATCTGTAACAACAATTCCGAAGATTAAAGTGATAGAGATCTTCAACGTTTATCAGACTGGTGGAAAGAGTGGCTAGTTACCTATAATGCTTTTAAAAATGTATCATTGTTTATTTTTTTAAAATAGACAAAAAAAGTAAGTGATGACATTTCTTTTAAAAGAAATAAATGCCATTAAAGTCGACGACACTGTGATAGTTGACAAATGGTTTATACTTAACGGCCGAATTAAGACCTATTGTTAGTCTACCTTTGTCAGGATTTTATTCTAACTGTCCATGTAAATGCATAAATAATAGCAATTCACCACGCCCCATGGCACCATGGTTTAAGCAGAATTAGGTTAAAAAACTGCCGTGATGTTAATTACAATTCATTACACGTCGCTGGTCTAGAAATACCCAAAATGCAGTGCTGTCATCACATTTAACATACAATCACATTAAGACAATGCAAAGGAACCAATCTATTCCAAATTATTCTTGGATGAGGTAGAAGTGAAGATTGGTCGTTTCCATAAACATCTTGGCATTACACTACAGGAAAACGGCATATAGTATCTGCACGTCCAAGGTATAACTCGTAAAAATAAAAAAGTAAGTTTTATGACAGGGGCTAACATAGCATTAAGTAGAAAATAAATGACTACCCATTATTTTAGTACAATCTATGCAACTCTAGAACGCGCTTACGTTACTTTTGATAATAGCAGTGTTAATCTTGCACAAAATTGGGAACGTGTTCCGAGTCGCGCAACCCTAGTTTGTACTCGAGGTCTACATCGAACGTCGAACAGTGCCCTTATGAAGGTTTTCGGTTGGGAGCAGCTTTATGTCCACCGGCAAAGACACAAATTATGGAAATTTTAAAAAATTGTAAATGGTCTCTGTCCACCATATCTCTCGGAGATATCCTTAAATGAAAATACTGAATTTGAAGAAGGATATACTTAGGAATAAAAGTAAAAGTAGGGTCAGGATGGGACTGGGCGCTCTTCACGTTGATCCAGTTACGGTATGATACGTGACCTGTTTTGTACCATTGTCTATCAGCAATAAAAACCCATAAACACATGAGTTCGCTTTAGTGTTGAAGCACATGTTCACAAACATTGCAAACATCTTGTGCCCAGAAGTTTATTTTTCTTTTCTTTTAAATTGAAAATTCCTCTCCTATACACTTATCTTCTGTTCTCTTGTTTGGGTCTGAATGATATGGATCTCCAAAATAACATCAAATGATTTAAAATTGCCCATAAATTTCTCCTAACTACAAAAAAATTCAGCCAGTGTTAGTAGTTTGTTTACTGATTTATTTCTATTTAACTGGCAGCTATGCATATGTGTTTATGTATAAATATATATATATCATGTATTATATAAGCACGTGCATGGTTCCTTAGTTAAGATCTATCTTACCCTTTTGCTTCTTTTATCTGTCGGTTTTGTTGCTGAGGAGGACCTTTAGTGGCCTTTGGCTGTGGGCATTTCTCTTTCAAGATATATAAGGGTTTAAATTAATAGTTCTATCTGATTAGGTTTTGAACGCTAACTCCGAAAATGCAATTTTAGCAAAACCGGTAGAGTTATGCTCAAAATCCGAAATGGGTATATCTCTTTATCCGATAAGATGCAATCATAAGGCCTATTATTACCCCCAAGGCTAGGAGACAAATTTTACATAACAAGAAGTGACGTCAGCAAACCGGAAGTAGTACATGCCAAAACATCCCATACACTTTTTAAAACTGAATAACTTCCACAGCTATAAAGGCACAAACAGAAATACTTGAAAACTTAGGAATTTGTTGGACATTAAGCGGAAGTTTGGTGAGTTAAAATTTGGGTGACACGTGTCACCTGAACTGGCGTCTGTATTGGGTTGAAGTGAAAATATTTGACAGTCACTTCCTTCAGAACCTCATTTCAAATCGACGTGAAATTAACACACATAATAAGCGTTCTCTGGACAATATTTGGAAGAAAAAGAATGCAATGTGTACGCAAATTATAATTTTAAGTGATACAGCGGAAGTAATTTCATTTGAAAACGAAAACGTTGAATTTGAACATTCTTAACATGTTACCTGACGTGATTCGACGTCTTGATTACGAAACCGGACTTTTTTTTATCCTGTGAAGTATTCTTGTGTCGCAAATTGCGATCAAATTGCGATCAAACAGCTGTATTTATCAGTAATTTGTTCACTACCTCTAGTATGTACCATTTTACCATTTACAACTCGACCTTACTTTTGGACATGTTTACGGAGTTTTTGCCATTGTATTATGTAACAGGATGGGGATACACCTTTACACGTGGCAGCATCACGCGGTAACGTGGGCGTTGCTCGTATCCTTGTCGAGCAGGGTGCTAATATCAACGTACAGAATAAGATAAGTTGTTCTCCTGTATCTTACAGGATTATTGTCCAGATTTGTCACTTATTTATAATTAGTTATCCCTGTATGTACTGTTGAAATGAGCTAAAAAAGTAGTAAAAGGTCTGAGTAATATGGTACTTAAGATCACTGGATATTTAGCCTGGTTTTATTGACTTTTTTAGGCAAAACTTGGTAAAAAAAAAGGATTTATAATTTCTCCACAAATCATTGGAAATTCTGGATGCTGTCGTTAAGACAGGTCATCGTTGAGCCATGGGGATTCCAGACGATTTAATACTCAAGAAAGCCTAGCAATATAGAAAAAGGTTTTGTATCAATCGAAAACAGCCTTATCTGCTCATGTCATATTACAGTTGAAAGCTACGAGAGGCTGAATACAGCTGATCTTGAAATATTTATTTACTATGGCAACAAATCTCTATACACTAACGCCGACATGATATTGTACTCAACTATATAGAAATTGGCTCGTCGGAATGCCGGCAGTAACATGCAGTTGTCATTGCATATACATGTTGGTATAAATTTCGATTCCCTCGGCGAATAGAATGATTTCCATTGTGAATAGTATATAAATATTATATTTTGATATTGGCACATGAAATGTAGGGTGTAGCGAGGATAAAGCTATAGTTTACCAGTCATCAATGCCAGAGCGATGTGAAATGCCCGGACAAATATCAATTTCAGCATCTGAAAACTCAGAATCTAAATTTTGGCCAGGTGTGCCATTGTCATAAATCTTAACTTCAACATCGACCACTATGGTCTGAAATTGATACGACAGTCTGGATAGCTAGAATCCATATCACCCACTGAGTGGCACAGGGCGGTCGGTTGAAGATTGGCTAGAGCAGTAAATCAGTTGTTTTTGGTGGATTTAAATGCATCATTACGTTTCTCAACAGCCTTCCCGGTAATATACTGCTTTAAGCATATTATAATCTTTATAACAGGACTAGTAGCAAAATCTGCACAACAATCTTTCTCCATACAACTTGTATCAAAATGTCTTTTTCAGTACCAGACGCAGTAAAGAATTGTTAATAGCACTGTTAAAGGAAAAGTGCCGAAACAACCATAAACATATTGTCAAATTTGACTCTAATATTTAATGTATAGACGTGCCCAACCCTATAAATAAGCGTCACATAACCTCCCTATTCATACGGTCCAACTCCCCGCGCCTCCCTGTGCCGTTTCCTTTTCTGTTTGGACCGCCCCCATTTCCTGTTTGGACCGCCCCCATTACAGGGCAAAGAAAACGCACTAAAGCAGCACAGAAATAAAGTCAACACTTTAAAACAAAAGTTGAACACCGAGAAACCAAAATCTAAATCTATCCAAAAGCGGTGCGAGTGGCTCAAAGTAACAGTCTCAAAATCGTCATCGCTAAAAGGTCTTACTACAGTACAAGCAGCCAAGCTAACACCGAAGTCCAAGACAAGATCTAAGAAAAGAAGGTGTCAGCCCACGACGTCTGCCAAATCTGTGATGAGGCGTCTACATCTTGAAAACAGTGTGTATGCGGAAACACGCTCATCATTAAAAGAGAACCCATCCCAGCAAAAGCAGGCTATCATCAACCGGGTCATCAGTGGGAAAATCATCAAGAAATATCGATTTGCCTCCAGCCTTAATATAGCAGCGGGGGCTTCTCGTCGACTGGGTGGTAATATAACATCAAACACGCTTGCTTCTTTAAAACGTACCCGACGAGATCCCATAAAAACTCAGCTAGCGGAGCGGGTCAACACATTTGTAGAGCTCGATGATGTCAGCAGAATCATGCCAGGAGAGAAAGGTTTTTCAAAGATGGAGGGCGAAAAGAAGCGACTGCGGATATCGAATAATTATTTCCACAATTTGCACGAAAAATTCCTCATGGAAAATCCAAATATCAGGCGGATATTTTTCTCTCTGTTCTGCAAACTCCGGTCTGCAAATATCTATTTCACCTCACTTCTGTACAAAAGACCAGAACATGGCGTTGAAGCTGAAATGCCTGATCTCTCGGGGAATAAAAATATCCCCAAACCCTGAAGTTGTGAGCAGAGCTGTGTCCAAAGATGGTAGAAATACCAGGCGCTGTTTCAACGAATGACAAGATAGAATACGGGAAATGGAGGTGTTTAGACTTTGAGGGCAAGAAAGAAATGCAAATTGTTAAAATCTTTGATAGGGGAGAAACATTCAAAGCAACGATGGTGGACAAGTACCAGGCATTTTTGGATCACGTTTCCCGCGCATGAACCCAGTACAAGGCTCTCCATGACCTGAAAGAGAATTTGCCAACCGACCATGTCATTGTTCAAATGGATTCTACAGAAAACTTTCTCAGCCAAACAATGGATGAAATACACTCAGCATATTGCAACGCCACCGCTGCAACGATTCACCCGGTGGTCATAAAACTGAAAGTGGAGTCCTTGCGCATACAAATCTTGCCTTCGTGTCGGACGTAAATCATCACAATTCCGTTGCTGTACACGCAATACAGAAAGCTCTCGTTCCACAGATCTGTGCAATCGTGCCAGGGGTAAAAGTTATACACTACTGGACAGACAGCCCATCATCTCAGTATCGAAACCGTTTTATTTTCTAACTTATTGCCAGGCACGTGGAGGAATTCGGACCTCCGGCTCCCTGGAACTATTTCAAAGCGTGACAGGGTAAGGGGCCGTGTGATGGCATTCGTGGTACCCGGTAAACGCATGGCCACTCAGGCCGTTAAGCAAGGAAACGTGACCATTCAAGACGGACATGACTTTTATAATTTGGCGTCCCAGATGAGAGGTGAATACAGTATCACTTTTATTCTCAGACAGAGTACGATGCGGCTTCTGAAGCTCAGAATAATCTACACGCAAAACCAGTACCCGGCACGCTCAAGCTCCACGCCGTCCAGTCTACTGACGGTGTTAGGGGTCTGTGTTGGGATAAGCCTTGCGACGGATGGGTCCCGCATACGTTGTCATCCAAGCCATAATCGGACGCCGTAGTCATCATAGGTTCTGAAGAGACAATTGGGGCGGATTCGAATCAAGTTAACGAGAGAATAGAGTTAGCCGGTGCTGTACAGACTGGGAGTTCTGCTCAATTCATCCCTCTTGAAAATCAGCTGATTGTGGCAATGTACGACAACGATTGTTACATCGGGAAAGTGAAGGAAGCCGACTCTGATGTGTTGGTGAATTTCATGTCCAAACATAACAAGTTTGGCAAAATACACTTCTAGTGGCCTACCCGAGCCTATGAAATCTGGATTCCATTTGAAGACCTACTGCTGACTGTAGGAACCATGCGATATTACACGTTATCCTCCGAAGATCTTGAGTCGTTGACTAAGGCAGCACAGGTGAAAGGACATGGGTTGTTTACAACAGATACGTTACCATAAAACATGATAATGTTTTACCTGAACAATTCGTTGATTGCCAGTTGGCACATGGCCATTTGTAGTTAAATGGGCTTTTATTGTCTTTTCTTTTCAGCAGAAAGAGATAAGATGCGTTTTCTTTTCATGTGACACTTTTAAACACATGCGTTACGATTCGACCGGTTTGTTGTGTCAGGTGTGTTTGTAACTGTGTTACATAATTGGTCTGCGAAACTCCGGGGTCATATTTGAAGATACCTCGGTTATGTGCGACATATCTTTTTGTTTGTGGTGTTTACCAGGAATCGTAAAAAAATCTCATTGATGTGTGTCGGAAATTAAAGAAATACGTACAAAAAATGTATCTTTCTACCATTGTGCATGTGACCGGCACATGTCAGAAACATGTGTTTTACTGTTCCGAATTAAAGTTGTGTGGCATATCATTAAAGTCTTAATCCTACTTACAGGTCAGAAGATGATCGATATTAAACACTTTAACGAATGGTCATTTAACGAACGCTCAAAACAAGTTCTGTGATTTGCATACCGTGCTTATCTGTAAAGCGTACCGTCATATTCACTTTCGCCCAATATGTTAGGCTATCTAAAAATGATCTCAAAAGCAATAATACCGAAATTTTATTTTGTACAATTTTCACATTGTAATTTACTCACTTTGCAGAGAAAGAACCAGTATTGGGAAAACATTCCGCAAGTCACAATGACAATCTCATCAGGTTACCATCTGTTGTCCGTTTCCATCAGTAATGGAAGTGTATTGCTAAGCTCCCTTTGCTCAGCCATTTTATGCCCCCTTTGAAAAACAGTATTTTTGAGTGTTGCGTTTATATTTTTGTTCAGTATGTATGGAACAATTTTATTCCACAGTAGACGTAGAAATGCTAGCTTAACAAATATCTACCTGAACATCTACTTGTTAAAGGCTATCGTTGGAACGGTCATTTTGAGGAAATATAGGCATGATAAAATGTACCGGGCAAATCACAGCACAGGGTACATTGCCTGTTCGTTTTGATAAAAGCACGTCACATAACTGCAGTTGCATAATGTTGTTTCAAAGAAGGAATTGGATGCCAGCTTACATACATTTACACTGGAACAAGGAAATACACACAATGTTTGGCTGAAAATCTCCAGGGCGACCGCAGTTCCACTGGCTGTCGAAAGAGTAGGTTTCTGAACATTTTCCTCTGTACAGTAAAGTATCAGCCTTACTGACAGGAAGATGCTTTCTTCCATGGGTGATATAAGATTAGAACATTCACGGACATGTCACTGACCTTCACTCTCGGGAAAATGTGATTTGATAGACTGAAACGAAGGTGACTTTACTTCAGTGAATGAGAGGCAATGGACTTATCCTGTCACAAGAAGACACAGTATATGTACACAAATGTGTTCCTCGATTGAAAAATTGTTCAGTACGATGTTAAATCCCAAGTGTACATACATAAATATTCTACTTGCACATACCCTTTCTTCTCTTATGTTTTTTTGTAAACATGCTATATCTGGATTGAATCAGGATTAAAAAGGAAAAGGTCTGGAAGCAACCTGCGGATGGTCCTGGCTGACCGCCCGGTTTCTTCCCACCATAATTATAGCCACCGTCGTCAAAGTGAAATATTCTTGAGTACGGCGTAAAACAGCAATCAAATAAATAAATGAATAAAAATAATAACTTAAGTTCTTACACACACAAACAGAATTCAGCAATATGCTCATGCGCTTCTATTATTTCGCTTTTGTCGTTTCATATAGTCAAACAGGATCTCGTCATGTAAGGCTGATTAAAAATGAGAAGGAACATAGGGAAAGATTAGATGTTAAAACCCTTTAGCACAGGTTTAAATAAAGTGCTGACTACTTAGAAAGGCTTTATGAACAATAACATAAAATGAATCATTAGTTAATCTTAGTCTTCGTCCACGATATATTTTCCTTAACAGCAGTTCGCTGATTTCTTTCTCTGGTTCACCAAGTAGAACACTTTTATCAAAGGAGATAACCCCTAGGAAAGATTCGGAAGAGAAACCCCGCAAAAATATTTTCCAGAAAGTAAATTCAACCATCGTAATATTATGACAATGCTGATCATCGGGGTACTAACCTGATTCTGAAACATGCTTTGCTCTGGCCTGCAAGGGAAGGAAGACGGTACAGTCATTTTCTCGCTTTATCAAACAAACCGTCATCTGCCAGCATGGTGACTCATTTAAGTGTTTCGTACTATAAGTAACAGAATTATCACTGAAAACGTAAAAAGTACATGTTACCTCGTGTTCGAGGGCTATAAGGCGTCTTGAACAAGTCGTTTTCACTTTCCGTCTGTCCGGTTTCCTCCCACCATCGTACAAGTGAAAATATACTTGAGTACGGCGTAACACCAATCAAATAAATAAATAAATAAATAAATTTTCACTTTCGATCTGTGAGTTTGTCAAAACTATGGCCACACACACACGCGTAAAAAACTAAGGGCTTTCGCACTAACGTTACGCCTAATACAAACAATGTTAGTTCGTCACAGCAATTAATTCATGTACAATTGTTCATGTAACCTTTAACAATCAAATCTTCCCAACACTTACATTGTACTAGCCGCACGTGTGTGGCTCAGCTGATCTGACGATGTACTAAAGTACCAAGCATACAGGCCTGATCGGTACATTAGTACATTGCTTAATCAGCCGTCAGCTTCACTCGTGGAGCTAATATTGTACGTGTTTCTTAGGAACTATTTGTCTTGTGTTATGTATGACTATTTAACGTTTTCATGTACTGTTAGTCTGCGGACCTTTGTGAAAGCATAACAGGCCCTGTTATATGTGTACAGCGCGGACCGGATCAAAAGCACCTTGTTCAATGCTTCGTTTATTTCATTGGCTGTTAATTCTGTGTTTAAGAATAGTTGAATCCACCTGGAACGTATATAAGCCGTGTTTTCTGTGCAGAGAGGAGGTATTTTTGCTGCATCCACTGGGAGCCAGGAGAGTGTGCGACGCTCTCGTATCGAGTCCATTATATTGATATGAGCTGGTGATGCCAGTTTCGTTTGGGAGGACAGATTTCTATGCCGGCACCGTTTGTGTACCACAGTTGTACTGATGTCTGGTTTAAGTGAATTTCTGCGGAAGTCACGTTTATTGGTGTTCGGATCTTTATTATGATTATACAGTGTCGACTGTGTAATTTGTTTAACACGCTGACCTCACCTGACCGACAAGGTCGTCACGGACTCTAAACTGAAGTTTTCAGTTTTGCAAAGGACGTTCGTTCTGCCACAAGGTGACATTACTCTACGTCTCTGAACGGCTCGTTTGTGAGTTTCTGCGGGAGCTGTGACTGTTCTAAAGTGGACTATACCTCCATGCCTGGATTTACCCTGTGTTGTGCTCTGCGGGTGTGACGTCATTCAAAGGCTTGACTGTTCCAGTTCTGTGTAACCCTATGTACTGTGGTGTTCACGTTCGCTAACCTAGCGAAGTACCTGACTGGGACAATTTGTGACTTGTGTGAATTGTGTGTTTATCCCATGGTCTTTACGTTGGATCTCCTGGAATACGTTCCTTGGGATGCAAAGGTGAACTGGAAACTTTTAAAGACCGGTAATACTGATGGGTATGTTTTTTTTATGTTGTTGTTGTTGAACTGTCTGTAAAACTGTACGTCTCATTTTATATATAAAGCATTGTTTACATTGTAATATTGAGTCACTGAGTCTGTTTTCTGTTGCTGTTTTCAATACCGTACCAGAAATTGGGGGCTTGTCCGGGAACTGATTGTTTCCCTTTTGTTTTGCACCGGTTATTTGAAGTTAAACACATGTGAGAAGCTATTGCTTAATTTTAACGGTGAATGATTCAGTGGCTAAATATTTACAATGGGAGATTTTGATCCTAAACAGTTTGTTAATGCGCCCGATCAGGATGTTTTTGAGAGTTTAAAGAAGGAAGACTTGGTTAAGTTAGGGACATTTTTAGGTTTGTTCGTAAAGTCTTCATGGAGGAAAATAGATATGCAGTATACTTTGTTGAAACATTTAGTGGAGATAGGTAAGTTTGATAATTCTGCATTATCTGATTATGAGTTCGAGGGTCAGTCTGATGGCGAGCTGAAGTTTAAGCAGTTTGAGTTAAAGTTGAGATTAAAGAAAGAGGAAAAAGAGAAAGAGAGCGAGCATGAAATACAGTTAGAAAAGTTGAAAATGCAGAGAGAGGAAAGAGAGAGGCAAGAAAGAGAGAGGGAAAGAGAATTGGAGTTTCAAATGAAAAAGTTAGAGGTTGAGAGAGATGAGAAACCGGGTCCTTCCGGTAGACAGGATTCAGGATTTGATGTGACCAAATACATTCGGTTAGTTCCATCCTTTCAGGAAAAAGAGGTGGATAAGTATTTTCTGCATTTTGAGAAAATTGCAAATAGCTTGAAGTGGCCTAAAGAGTTCTGGACTATGTTATTACAGAGTGTGCTAATTGGAAAGGCCAGGGAAATTTACACTCAGTTAAGTGTAGAGAATGCTTCCAATTATGACTATGTGGAAGAGGTAATTTTGAAGGTGCCTGAAGCTTACCGCCAAAAATTTCGTAACTATGAAAAAGGTACAGATGAGACATACGTTGAGTTTGGTCGAGCTAAGGAGCAGTTGTTTGATTGCTGTTGTATAGCCAAGAAAATAGGCAAAGATTTTGAAAGTTTGCGTCAGCTTGTGCTGGTAGAAGAGTTCAAGCGTTGTATTCATAATGATGTAAAGGTGTTCGTTGATGAGCAGAAGGCGAGTACACTTGAAGAGGCAGCCAGTTTAGCTGATGATTATTCCTTGACACATAAGGTTACATACACGGGTAAACCATTTAATTCATTTACACGTAGAAATACCCAGTCACATGCAACAGGTAGAGGTAGCTCTACACAGAAGTGTTCTACACCAGGCTCCAGTGGTTCTACAGCTCATGGTTCACGTAGTTCAGATTGGAATGGTAGTCCTCGAAATAGGGTCACTTGTAATTTTTGCAAGCGGGGAGGTCACGTGATGAGTAAATGTTACAAGTTGAAAAGGAGACGGGAAGCTCAGAATGAATCTAAGCCCACAGGTCTTTGTGTTACAATGCACAAAACATTGCCGGAAGTTACATCAGCAGTTAAAAGCAGATCTGAGTTAGCTGATACGGGATTGGATAAGATTCCCAAATGCTCTATGGACAGCTTCGCTCCGTTTATCAATTCTGGTTCAGTGTCGCTTAGAAGCGACATGTCTTGTGCTACTCCTATAAAGATATTAAGGGATACTGGGGCATCTCCGTCTCTGTTGTTGGTGAATACTCTGCCCTTTTCTGAAGAGTCATATTCCGGGGTTGGTTCCCTTATTAGAGGTGTAGAGTCTAGTGACTTTGTCAGTGTTCCCCTTCATGATATTTATTTGTCATCAGATTTGATATCTGGACCTGTCAGGGTAGGCATTAAGCCTTCATTACCTTTTGAGGGTATTCATTTGTTGTTGGGAAATGACTTAGCACATGATAAAGTTACTGTTGATTCCTTAATGGTTGATAAGCCTTCTCTGAATTCAGTCACAGAGCCAGTTGAAAGCGAGATACCGGGTTTATATCCGTCCTGTGTTGTTACAAGAGCTATGTCTAGAAAAGTCAGTACAGACCAGGGTAGTACTGTTGATTTGAGCGAGACTTTTCTCAACAACATGTTGGATGGAGATTCTTCCAAATTAGACAGCCAGCAGGAAGTAGATACTAATTCTGTAAGTGGTGATCAGCCATTTTGTAGGACTGAGTTGATTGCTGAACAACACAATGATCCAAGTATCTCTTGCTTGTTTAATGATGCAGCTAAAGATGGTGAATCTTTACCTGACCCATGCTACTACTATGTCAAGTCTGGCATATTGATGCGGCAGTGGAGGCCTCCCGATGTTTCGTTGGAGGATGAATGGGCAGTTAAGCATCAGGTAGTTGTGCCCAAGTCTTATCGTAAAGACATACTGACCACAGCGCATGAAACGCCGTTAGCAGGTCATTTAGGTGTTAATAAGACCTATCATAAGATTCTCAGTCATTTTTATTGGCCAGGAATAAGGAAAGATGTTACTGAATTTTGCAGGTCTTGTGATGCATGTCAGTTAGTGGGGAAACCTAACCAGACAATCCCCAAGGCAGCCTTGAGGCCTATTCCTGCAATTGGTGAGCCATTCAGTAGAATCTTAATAGATTGTGTTGGTCCGCTACCTAAGACAAATTCTGGAAATCAGTATATGTTAACTATAATGTGTACTTCAACTCGTTTCCCTGAGGCAATTCCACTAAGGTATATTACTGCCAAGACTGTAATTAAGGCTTTAGTTAAGTTCTGCACCATGTTTGGTCTGCCTAAGTCAGTACAGTCAGACCAGGGTTCAAATTTCATGTCTGGTGTGTTCCAACAAGTTATGCATGAGCTAGGTATTAGCCAGTATAAGTCCTCAGCTTATCACCCACAAAGTCAAGGAGCACTAGAGAGATTCCATCAGACACTGAAAAGTATGATAAAAACTTACTGCTTTGAGACAGGGAAAGACCTTTGTTAATGTTTGCTGTAAGAGAGTCTGTACAAGAGTTACTTGGATTTAGTCCATTTGAGCTTGTGTTTGGCCATACTGTGCGTGGTCCACTACAGTTGTTCAAGGAAAAGTTTGTGTCTGGTGATAGTGACAATGTTAACCTATTACAGTATGTGTCAAGTTTTCGTACTAAGCTCAACAGAGTATGTGAGTTAGCCAGAGAGAATCTTACAGCTTCTCAGAAGAGTATGAAAACTAAGTATGACAAAGAGACAGTATGACGCAGATTTGAAGTTGGTCAGAAGGTATTGGCCTTACTTCCAGTTAGTGGTAAGCCACTTGAGGCTCGTTATTTTGGACCTTATGTAGTAGACAAGAGGCTAAGTGATCTTAATTATATTATTTTCACTCCTGATCGGCGCAAATCTAGACAACTTTGTCACATTAACATGTTAAAGCCATATGTAGACAGAGATAGCACTGATCTCAATGTTGTACATCGTAGTGGAGTTGTTACCTCTAACTTAGGCCCTGATTCAGCTGTTAGAGATGATCAAGATTTTGACTTAAGGTTCCGGTCAGCCAAAATCCAGAATTCAAGTATTCTTGAGGACATTGATTCTGTGTTGGGTCATCTGAAATATCAGCAACGCCAGCAGTTGAAGGATTTGGTTCATCGATATGAACATTTGTTCCCTGATGTTCCAACCAGGACTGAATCCATCTACCATGATGTTGAAGTTGGAGATTCCAAACCGATTAAACAGCACCCATACAGACTGAACCCAACTAAAACTGAATACTTGAGAAAAGAAGTTCAGTATTTACTAGAAAATGATCTGGTCGAGCCCAGTAACAGTAACTGGAGTTGACCTTGTATTCTTGTGCCAAAACCAGATGGGACTTACCGCATGTGTACAGACTATCGCAAAGTGAATGCCGTCACTAAAGCGGACAACTTTCCCATTCCAAGGATTGACGACTGTATCGATGCCGTGGGAAAGTCCAACGTTGTCTCCAAGTTTGACCTATTGAAAGGATTTTGGCAAGTACCGCTCACGCAGCGCGCTCGTGAGGTGTCAGCGTTTGCTACCCCAGATGGTTTATACCAGTACAAAGTCATGCCTTCATTGCTAATTACCCATGATGCTCCTATATCGCATTCACAACAGTAAGGCAACGTTGTTCCATTGACTCTCTAAAACCGGTGAAAACAAGATTATGCAGCCTGAGCCATTACTGTATCAATGTGGCTAACAGCTCTTGAGCATCCTGAGGTTAACGCCTTGATTCACGAAGACTTTCAGAGGGCATCCATACTTGTTCAGTGGGTTTGAGGTGAGGTTATCTCGATTGAGACTATTTTGCCTATACCTGTGCTTTGCTGGGAATCTTGAGTGAAAACGTTTGTTTATGATGTCGCCTTGTCATGTTGGACTTGTGCTGGACGTTACGGTTTACATGTGTCAGAATCGGTCCTGCATTAGCAGCGCGCAAGCGATTTTATATGAACTTGGCTGTAGTGCGACCCCGTTGAAGCACACGTGCACTCGGGTTGTCAATTTTACTTCAGTAATTGTCAGTAATTACTTTTTGGTAAAGAGAGCAATCAGCATATAGTGTGGAGTGATTGTATCTTATGGACCATAGTGATAAGGTCAGTTATACTATTTGTTTCAAAGTAGGCAGAGATTGATTTTTCTAAAACTTGGTAAGACGGATATTACTCGATAGCAAACAGAAACGATGTCCTTTTTGTCTGCTTAATACTGCACATGATGGTCAAAATCTCGATGGAAAATTAAAACAAATTCAATCAAATAAAAACCAACACAAAATCGCTTCATATGCTAGAGACTGGTCAACTTTCATAGGACATGATCGTCAAAATTGTGACTGAGAATTGGGACAAATGACTTATGTGTCTGTAGAATTGTCATTCCTTCTCTTCGTCTTTAATTGATATGGATTAAATAATGTATCCACCAATTTAACAAGCTGACCTACATATACACTGCATGGCTTCATTTTTGTGACCTCATACTTTTTTCGGGGCCTCCGTGGCTCAGTCGGTTAGCGCGCTAGCGCAGCGTAATGACCCAGGAGTGGGAAGGTCTTCCAGCAACCTGCGGATGGTCGTGGATTTCCCCCGGGCTGCCCCGTATACGCTGTGGTGTATTCAGCCGCCGTTTCTGTACCCTTTATAGTGCTGATTTGGTGGATGTGCTAGAATGGGAAGCGTCTGTTGTAAATGTCGATTAACTATTCACAGAAAGCACCAATGTTATAAAATACACTAAATATCGCAATACTGACATCAGAAGTCTCTCTTAGAATCCTATAGCAGGTAATCTGTTAAATGGGTTGTTTAAAAGTTTTCTGTTCGGCGTTGGTAATAATGTTAGTGTGTATTGATGGTTTAGATGGGTATGAAGTTTAAGAATATGGAATGTCATGAAGTGGTCATTAGCGTCGGTTAACAATATTTTAGAGAGAGGATTATCATTGTGGAAATTTGTCAAGACATTATCAATTAAAATGGCAGAGGCGGGCTAAAATCTTGTTGGTTTTGCAATTTGGGGGGAAGAAGGGATACGAAGCCATGATTTCAATGAATTGGCTGACCGTGGGCACTTTAAAGATTGCCGATATGAAAATCCCTCATGTGTATACAGTTTTTCTTTTCCGGTGACACTTCTGTAAAATACATGATATATGCTTGTTAACTCATTCACTCCGACGCGCGGCTCAGGCCGCATGCAGAGCGCTCTGTCTCAACCCGAGGTGCGGGTATACCCGCGCGGCCGATAAGGACCTCATTTCCCGAGGAGCGGCTAAACCCGCATATAACACCACTTCTCATTGGGTGCACAGTTTGCTTTGACATGTTTTGTGTTTCAGTATAAACCAATCAAAACACACCTAATGAATGTCTCAGGCTTGTGTTTAATGGTATTTTGGCGGTTTTTATTGGCTTGAACACCTGACCACAACAAAAATAGAATCTATTTTTAGACTCGCACACACTCGAGTGTCAACATGGCTTCGTTGGCCGAGTCCAGCGAAGACGAGGATTGTTTAGTCTTCACAACCGATGATAGACCGTCTGCTGACAGGGAATGTGACACTGAGTCAGACATTAGTGTATCAGAAAGTGAATCTGACGACGATGATTTCCCTTTGTCAGATCTGCGACCGCTAGCTGCCGGAAATACGATAGGCAACAGAACAACAACAACAACGCCTGTAGTAGAACCCGTCCGATGGAGTGGCAGACTGGAAAAGATTGCAGTCAACGACTTCATCCAGCCGACTGGACCTATAAATGTGCTACAAAAGGAAAGAACAGAGTTTGATTTTCTCAGTCTCATATTCACTGAAGAATTATATACCCTTTTGGTGGATCAGACCAACCTATATGCCAGGCAGTGTATTGAGAAAAAATCTGACAACAGATGGATCCCTGTAACAATCCAGGAAATGAAAGCATTTATGGGCATTCATGTGGTTATGTCTATCATACAATTGCCTACATACAAGCAGTATTGGTCAACTGATCAGCTCTTCAGAGTACCGTCCATACCAATCATCATGACTAGAGACAGGTTTGAGAAAATCTTGCAGTATTTTCACTGCAATGATTCTACTACAAATCCAGCCAGGGGAGATGCGAACCATGACAAAATACATCATGTCCGGCCAGTCTTCAGTATTGTGCAGAAACAGTTAGTGGAAAACTATCGACCACACAAAAGTGTCACGATAGATGAGGCGATGATTCCATTCCGTGGACGTGTTTCGTACCGACAGTACTTACCGGCAAAGCCTTGTAAATTTGGAGTAAAAGTGTGGCAGTTAGCAGACAGTAGCAATGGGTATGTGTACCAGATGGAGGTATACACTGGCAAACAAGATACAGGGAGAGAAGTGGGTTTGGCCTCGAGGGTTGTATGGGATTTAACCAGGGTATTGTCCGGTTAAAGTCACCACATATACATGGACAATTACTTTTCCAGTCTGTATGCTTGTGGCACCTGTAGACTCAACAGAAAGGGGTGGCCTGACGCACTACACAAAAACTGTCTGCCGAAACAAAAAGGGGCAAGTAAACTCTACCAGAAAGAAAACCTTGTGGCAGCCTGCTGGTACGACAATCGACATGTAAACTTCTTGTCAACTAATTCTGATCCAACTGTCACAGTGAGTGTTCAGCGAAAACAGAAGGATGGAACGCGTGCAGAAATAAAGGCCCCTGAAGTTGTGGAGAACCACAACAAGCACATGAATGGTGTGGACCACGGAGATCAGCTGCGTATGCAATATTCCACTACTCGTCGCTCCAAAAAGGTTTGGAAGTACCTGTTCTGGTTTTTGTTTGACACAGCAGTGGCGGGCTCTTTCATTCTTATGCGGGAGTCTCCGAATCACCAGAAGAAAAGCAAAACTGGTCGGGTGAAAGAAATGTGTCAACTGGAGTTTCGACAAAATTTGGCAAAACAGCTTGTCAGGCAGCACAGACAGAAAAGGCGACATGAAGTATTACAGAAGGACGGTGCCGGACGGTCACATTGGCCCACATCCATGCCCAAATCCAGGTGGTGCAAATTGTGTAGTTCAAGGAAAATCAGGAAAGAGTCATAATATGGATGTAAGATTTGTGATGCAAACCTCTGTGTGGAATGTTTTGAACTATTTCATGTTTTATCATTCACAGAAGAGTAGATTCCACACCAGTAGTTGACAAACAGAGTAAATATTGTAAATAATAACTAAAAAAGTTTTTTCACCAACTTTCAGTGAAGATAAATTGTGACTCATTGACTGTCAGTGTAAATCCAAAATTCCAGCACACTTACATGTATGAAGAACGAATTTTGCACAGAAGTACTTTCTATAATGAGTGAGTGATATAAACCAAAATTTATATTTCTGTTTGTGTTTTTTCTGCCTTTTTAAAAATTTATTTGTTTGTGGATGGAGGGGCTGGAATGGTAATGAGAAATAGCTAGTAAATTTTGTGAATCACAAACAAACAAATTTGTGTTCCACACATTACTCTTCCACATCACAGGGGACAGCCTGGAGTTATAATTTTTCCATAGTGGTGGCCAGCACATCTGTCAAAAGAAATGAAAAGAAGAGGTCAAAATTCACATTATTTTGTTTTGTGTTTATTATTTACTTTGTTAGGAGTGTGTTGGTCTGACCTAAATATCACTGACCAATGATTCTACTCCGCTGTGTCACGTGATAGAATTTAGGGCAACTACTGACCAATGAACAACGAATGCCTTCAGTGACGAAATGTTATGGCATTTTTGCTTAGCTGAAGTGAGAAAACAACTGACTATAGTACGGCTCTATTCGACACTTCAACAAACCCACGATAAATAACTGATTTCTCCGTATTTCCTGAGCGTTTGATGACTTAGACAAACATACTTTTATTCAGAAAAGCGGGCGTTCTGTTCAGGAATTCGCGTGTCATCACCTCTAAAAATTACGATACTTTTCGCTGGTGTCGCATGTTGTGTGAATGTTCAGTTCGATAATCCCATTTTATAGGCATCTTCATGAATGTACGTCCGCAACTATACTAATATTTTACAAGATTGCGTAGAATTAACATTGATGGCAAAATTCAACCAGCTTTAGAGTGCTAAAACAGAAAAACGCTCTGCATCAGCCGCCGTTACAGTGTAAGCTCACACAGAGGCGAGTACGGCAGTTGAGGCTGATCGCTGACGCCTGCTCGGGCGGAAGGCAGGCACGGCTACAGCCCGCCGCTGTACTGGCGGCTGCAGGGAGCTGTCGGAGTCAATGAGTTAAACTCGATTAAGTCTTTGCTAGGTGGGCTATACAAAATACCAAACAAGATAAACTTTACTACATGGTTTAACAAAATACATGATATATGGTTGTTAAACTCAATTACATCTTTGCCAGATGAGCTAGACAAAATATCAAACAAGATGAACTGAACTACACGTTTTAACATCAAGGAAAAGACTTTCATAACAACTGTTATCGTCAATATGTTGTCATGCATTGCAAGAATTGATTTATTTATTTATTGAAGTGGTGTTTTAAATCGTATTCAAGAATATTTTACTTCTACGACACCGGCCATAACAGGTTCTTAGAGTTTTGTCAATTTACCTTAGAAGAATCTTTTTCTCGAGAACACCTGAACCAATTATCATTAAACTTAATACACGTTATCATCGTTGACTGGCATTGATAGTTTGAGAAGGAGAAAACATTCCGCGTGCATATTTATGTTTTCGCTGACCAATAAAAATAGCGCAAAAGTGGGTCAAGTTTAATGGCCGTTTCAAGTAACATAACTAAAACGTTGTTCAGTGCACTTTAACATCAGGATTACGAATCTGCAGTTAGTTATTTGCTGTGACGTGTAAATTTTATGTATTTAGAAAGAAAAGATTTTAAAAGGTGTTCGATAACTCGTCATTTTTGGTTTCTGTATTATTCTTTTGGGGGAAAAAAGCTACATAACGCATCTGGTGCACACGATCAGTTTGAATTTTCATGAAACTTACGTGTGTTTAGGCAAGGAACTAAAGTCGTGCATCAAACCTTTTTGTGGAATTCGGTCACGTGACTTGGCGGTCTTCTTATGATTTTGTTGCAATAACAAATCTTAACCGACGAAACGACTGACGCGATTAAACTGACACAAAACCTAGGATGTTAAATTTGACGATGAAAGCTTCCTCCGTTGGAAATACTACAATCTCAGCATTAGGTGAAAATGTCATGTAACCTGAAAATTCGTTTTTTCCCTAATAATTTATACATTTCTACAGATGGTGTCCTGAAGATAGTCTGTAATGTTTGTGTACTGATTTACTAATATTAATTAGGAAATATATATATATATATATATGAATTTTTATGTATAAATATATATTATATATGCACATACAGCGTTACTTAGTTACGAGCTAAGTTACACTTTTGTGCACCCTTTTGCTTCTTTTACCTGTAGCTTTTGTTGCTAAGGAGGACCGCGAGTGAATGCCAAAAAACTCTAATTTATACATTTTTCAGAACGGAAACTTCTACAACTAAAAACGCTCAACAGAAATGCGTGAAACTTAGGTAGGTGTTGGACATTGAGGTGAATTTTGTCGGGGTAAAATTTGGGTGACCTGTATCACGTGAACTGGCAATAATTTTGGATTGAAATGAAAACATTGGACAGTCATTTTCTTCAGATCCCCATGTCGGCTCGGCTTGAAATTTAACACACATAATAAGCGTTCCCAGGACCGTATTTGGAAAGAAAAAGAATTAAATGTGTTGGAATTTGAAGATTATTAACATGTTACCTTACGTGATTCGAACTTGTAATTACGAAAACGGTCTTATTTTATCTTGCAAAGTATATTTTTGTCAGAAATTGCGAACAAAATGCAATTCTGCCCACATCTGAAGGCCAGGAGACAGAAAATATCACGGCTGTAAAGCTAATAATTGCTGCGTAAAAAGGCCTCTAAAGGTACTGTATGTAGGTTGACCATCGTTGAGCTGTGTTAAAAACTACAGGACATGCACATATAGTAAAATCAGAGCACTGACGACATCGAAAGTCTCCTGTAAAACATTAAATAGTACAGTTGGATTTACCAGTAATTGGTTCACTACCTCTACTGTGTACCATTTTACGGATTACTGTACTTTTGGACACGTGCACTGAGCTCTCTCCATTATATTATGTAACAGGATAGAGATACACCTTCATACGTGGCAGCATCACGCGGTAACGTGGACGTTGTTCGTGTCCTTGTCGAACAGGGTGCTAATGTCATCGTACAGAGTAAATTAAGTTGTTCTCCTGCCCAGTAGAGAATTATTCTCCAGATTTATCAGTTACTTATAATAAGGTACCCCTGCATGTACTGCTGAATTGAGTTTTAAAAGGGTATATTAATCTGAGTAATGTGGCATCTAATATCACCAGATATTTAGCCGGGCTTTATACGTTTTTTCAGCAAAACTTAGGTGTTTCTGTTGAAGTACATCATACAAGTCAAAGCTTTACGAGCCGCCAGAGCTTATATACACAAATGGTTTTATCGAATATATTTAGTATTTTTTCGTATCCCTTATCTTTAAATTCAAATCCCGATGCAATATGTATTTGTACCTATGCCACACTGTAATTAAAGCTGTTGATTTGCATTAAATTTTCTTTCATACAGATGCAAAGCACATCGTCAGATGTTCTACAGTGTAAACATCAAATCCGACATTTGTATGGGCTTATTGCTTGTACAGCGTACATGTAAATGGGATGGCCTAAGCCGATAATCGCAAGAACCATTTGTAAAACAATCTAATTTATCAGCTGTCAAACAAAAATGTACGAAATAATCGTATGAATAGGAAATAAGGCTGGTAACAGCCAAGAGAGAAGTCGTCATCAGTTTTACATGAAGCGAAGAAGCCAACAGATGTTTAAGGAACGAAAGCCATTTCAGAATTTAAACTCATACACCGTGTATACTTTCAAACTGAAATCCAAATATACATATCTTGGTTGCGCTTTGATTGTAACTGTTCACAAAATCATCATTTAGATGTAAAAAATCATGAGTATGTAAACAGCCCCTAGTCTTAGGTTATGTGGAATCATGCACAACTACACTGTTAAGAGAAAAGTTTCGAAAAACCCCATTCTAACCTAAAATATAAGGTCAATGAACTCCAAAAATCAGGGTCAAATTTCTGACCCTAAAATGTTAAGCCCACGGCCACCCCAGTCTCTAGGTTGAGGGTCGCTCAACCCAGTAATCTAGGGCAGTGCCGAATTCTGCGACGTCATCGTACCCTTCCATCCCACCGTTAATTCCCAACCCTCAATCACAAAAGTAGATGGCATTCTATCGTAAGGCATATAATGTAATCTGCATTGCCTTAGGCCATAATCGTACTCTTGGTGAATGAGTGAGTGAGTGAGTGCTTGGGATTTAATGTCGTACTTACCAATTATTCTATCATATGACGACAGAAGAATCCTTAGAATGCATGTAATGTACCAGGATGGGTTTCCACCACTCTTTTATCTAGTGCTGCTTCACTGAGACGCCTTACCGAATTCAAGTAAGCTGCCCCGCCGAACCATTATACTGAAACGGGTCAACCAGTAGTTCCACTATCCCTTTCATGCTGAACGCCAAGCAAGGAAGCTGCAAGTTCCTCAAGAATTGACCCAGGACGAAAGTTTCATGTAAAACAGTACAGTTGGATTTATCAGTAATTCGTTCACTACCTCTAGTGTGTACCATTTAACGGATTACAACTCGATCGTGCTTTTGGAAATGTTTACGAAACTCTTGCCATTATATTATGTAACAGGATGGGGATACACCTTTACACGTGGCAGCATCACGCTGTAACATGGACGTTGTTCGTACCCTTGTCGAGCAGGGTGCTGATGTCAATGTACATAATAAGGTAAGTTGTCCCCTTGTATCTTAAACCTATTTCTGTCAATTTTTTTTTATCACTGAGTGGTATAAATATGATATAATATCATGATAAATCGTTTAAAATTGGCCTGTATTACTTCTCCGTCGCTGTGGCATATCGCACTGAATAATGCTTGCTTCTTTTCCCATTTTTATCGCGTTGATGATATGTCTTGATTTATGTGCTACTGTTGAGATACTGTTGAGCTTATCACAGCTGATTTTACATAAACAATATCTATTATCAGCTGGGAAAGTTTTTTCTTCTTTTTTTGTCACCAATCAGAAAACTAGCCTCCGTATGCAACAGCCGTTGTTTCATCCCTCCCTCCCATTTCCACTCACGATTGTTACACATGTGGTTGTTTCTTGAATTACTTGTGACTTCTGTACTCCATCATCTCTGAATGCATCTTCCATCCCCGTTATCTGGCACTATCCTCTTCCATTCTAAAGTATTCGACTATTTCAGTCAATGTATTTTCTAAATGTAATAGTCTCTTTTGTTTTTTGATTCAAAAAATCCAATGTTTTGCTAATGGAAATAGTTTTATTATTGTTTTCTTCATTTACTATGCATAGAAACACTGTAGCAATATTAATGTTGCACGTAAAGTTACATTTCTGCCTTAGCCACCTGTTAAAAGACGATCAGAATATTTTAACTTTTTCACATTGGAGAAGTAAATGTTCAGTGGTTTCTTTCCCTTTGTTACCACGTTCGTAAACACACTATCCTGTTTCCTAACAATTTTGTAAAGATACTAATTTTGGGCATATCCAGTGCAAAATTTTGTACTGAAAATCTTCTATCCCCAAAAATTTTGACACAGACAGAAGGAAATATTCTTTACATTGATATAGTTGCTGCTCCTGTAGAACATTTCTCTCATGAAGTCCTATATTTCCTGCAGGACTCTGTTCAGATGCACAAAACTGATATTTTGGTTGTTGGCATAACTTTGATAACAATGATCAATCTAATTGTTTGAATACAGACATCGGAATTTGATTTGACAATGCATTGATAAATTACTACTACTACATTCGTGCTTTAATCTGGTCATTTGATGACATGGTGTTATTTTCGGTTATGCCTAAAATTAATTTAGATTGAGCTAGCGGCAGCGCGTTTTATAATTGGTAAAACAGCCGATGTTTGCCCTATACAACATGTAGACCTCACTGAATCAACTGTTAAGTATAACATCAACAAGGCGCTTTATTTCAGACACCAAGGTCCATAGGAACAGAAGAGTATATAAAAGAAATAAGAAAAACATCAAAATATCAGGGGCACATAATGCACAATGGTTGTACAAGATATATTTTAGGGTACGTGAACCCGGCACTAGGCTTTCATCGTGTGGTTTGGGTTTTTCGGGTATATACTTTCACCGTTTATATCTGTAGAGGGTTTAAATAGACCTTCGGACTGGTGTTGTGCAAAACGTTCTGCATACCTATTATTTAAGGACGGTGACAGCACTTGCCTTGATCTTTCTGTAGAATGGACACAAAACTACTAAAATATATAAATATCACGCAGGCGATGAAATTGTGGAACTTGTTCTCTGTTTTGATGGAATATACCATGTCATATCTGTTTTTGCATGTAATTATTTACTGATTCCTCATTGTGTTTACACAGAAACGACAAACAGCTTTACACCTGGCAACCTCACATGGTAAAATGGGTCTTCTACGTCTACTGGTAGAGAAGAGCGCTGATATAAACCTACAGGATCAGGTACGTGGTTCTTGGCTACGGAATATTTTAACACTATTTATGTTCTGTTTTTTTCCTCATAACCTAAATGCAACACAGTTACATACGGTGGTCGTAGCTGGATATTGACATGTTCTTGCACCACAACTCAATGTCTCCTTTCAAAACTTCCTTTTTCTTTTGTTTTACTACTCGTTTGTTTGCTATTTTCATTTGACCAGTTTACTTGTGCTTTTCTATCTCCCAGTAGTTTGGACTTGGGCGGTTCTGTCGTGCAGGCAGCCAAACATTTCAACTAGGCATCAAAATAGTTATTTGAAAGCTATCCGTCAACTCAGATATACGTTGCGGGTCAAAAGTCACAAGATGAATCATCATTTTTGCGTCGCTGAACACTCGCCAATGGTTAAGAAAGTATTTTCAAATTCAGTTTACTCACACTGAAAGACCATATGTCTGAATACAGTTTAACAAACATTTTCGATCACTTCGATCATTTGCGCATGTGTTTTTTATTATATATACCAGGAGCCTCTATAGCAATGTGTGCCGTATTTGTAAAGCTGTGTGAATGAACTTTTAAACGTAAGAACTTTTAAAATCGTTACAGTCTTAGAGACACCAGCAAATTGAAACGAGGCGGAACGACATTCCCTTAACAAATGTAGCCCAGCTACGCTTCCCTTGGGAATATAGATGGATTGCCCGGTTGTAAGAAATGTTTACATGATAAATATGGAACCCTTTCAAGCATCTGATACCTTTGGAATCCTCATAACGCGGACCCGTATCTTAGTTTTGGCAGTAGTTTGGTATCAAGGCGTCAAAATAATGCTGCGTGTGACATGTCACTAAAGGACCACATGGTTCGCAACACCTCAATAAGAGCCCATTTCCCCTGCGACGCAACATAGTCTACAGATTTACCCTGAATTATGGAAGAGGTAAACGACACCCGTAGATATTTATATGATGGTACAACTTCCATCAAGTCTGTTCCAAGCCGGCATTTTTCGTTTTTACCCAACGTACCACCTTTTAGGAATACAATTTTTAATTCATATAAATTTACCAAGAAACAGCATTTCTGACAATAGTCAAACATTGTTTCCGGTTGTTGTTGCAATCCCTTCGGAGTGCTACGTCATCTGCAAAAAGCAATATAAATATATGAGTAAACACGGGATATAGTTGAATCCCATCTTTACGAAACATATATACATTACTGAACAGTTACTTAACACGCAGCCTTGGCGGAGACGGGCTGTGAACGCAAATGCATGCGTTAAATCTGACCCACAAGGCGCAAAAGTTTTCCCAGCATTACAAACACCCTTAAGACAATTGAACACCCCCCCCCCCCCCCAGTCCATGTTTAAACAATGGATACAACAGTGTTTGCCAATTAACTAAACCATAAGTTTTTCTAAGGTCTATAAAGGCGACGTAAAGTTTCCCGTTATATTTACTGAGATGTTTTGGGATACATGACGAGATGGTAAAAATATTGTCTAATACTCTTTCCGAAATTCTGCTTAATGTTTTGTCAAAACCTTATTTTAATTCGGCTCTATCTGTAAGTCTCTGGTTTATAATTGTTGTAAAAAATTTACCTAATACACTTCAGAGCGAAATCCCTCTATAATTACTACGATCACTCCAGTCGCTATTCTTGAAGTAGGGAACAATAGCACCCAAACTCCAAACCTTTAGGAACTCTCCTGCATCAGACACATGGTTGTACAGCTTAACCATATATGACACATAATGGAGAAGAGATTTTAAAAAAACTTTATCAGTGAGTCCGTCCAGGCCTTGGGATTTACCAACTTCACATTTATTTAAGGTAAATACAGTGACTTCCTCACAGATTGCGCTGTTCAAGATTTCATTATTTTCAAACTGGTCTAAATCTTCATATTTTTCAAATGCGTTATCTTTACCCACGTTAACGTTAATCGGGTCCTTAAAATAGTTAAACAGTCCAGGTTTCGGATTGGGATTACGAGGATTTGGGGAGTGAGTACGACGGAGTATAGACCAAAAATGTTTGTCATTTACCGATTGCTTAAGGGATTGCCGTTGACTTGATTTTCAGACGTATTTCTTGAATCGTATACAGAATTTTCACTTGAATACAGTCTGCAGCACATTAGAATCTTGGATAATAATTTTACACTATGGTTGACATTCTCGGTTATTATTTGAGTGAAACTTACTATACTGTGTTTGAAGCGCTCTGATTCTAATTCATCTTTACAGATAGGTACCAGTAGATGCTTCCATCTTATTTTCTCAGTGACTTTATTGCATGTTGAGGAGTAGTGATATCGAAGAGAGATTCAAAGAGGAAGGTGGTGTGCCCCTGACCTACCACGCAGACAAATTGTTTTATTTGCCAGCAGAAACCACGCAATAATTCAAAACGGTCGCCTCATTATGACATATATAAGTAAATATTCCCTTTCCTTCATCACCACCGAAGAGGTGACCTAACATATGCAGATTGAGAGCGAAACACGTATCAAGGAGCGATCTACCTAATTGGTTCGTCACATTATGCTGAGTTGTTCGTTTGACGCCGGTTAGCGCATATTCTTCAAAATCAAGGACCGGCCCCGATAACACAGTTAGTAGAGCTTCCGCGTCGGGAGCGGTAGATTCAGGGTCAGTCCTGTGTCGGGTCATATCAAAGACCTTAAAAAAGAGGCAGTTCTCGCTTGGCGTTGAGCATCAAGGGGATAGTTGACCCGTATCAGTATAATGGCTCGGGCTGGGCGGCTTACTTGCCTTCAGTAAGTTGTTTCAGTAAAGCAACACTAGATAAACTAGCGGTGGAAATCCGTCCCGCAACAAGGAGACAAATTACATACACTCAGCGGACTCCTTCGTCGTCGTATAACTGAAAAAATTGTTAAGTACGACGTTAACCACTGTACTGTAACCGCCGTTACACAGGGTATTATTCTCCCAACCATTTTTGTGTTATCTGAATTGTACATTTTAAGAAATCTGTTTTCACTTTATTTTGTTTTTATGGATAGCTTCCTCAGGAACATAGTTTTAGCTTTTTATGTTACCACGGACGGACGTACAAGTATAGCCGGTAGAACTCCGCGCACCTGTGTGTTTGTGCATTATTCTCATGATTTCGGACGTGTTGCAACCCACAGTGTTAGTCACATTATTTCTTAGAACTCTAAGCTCATCCTGCCTTGGATTTAACACTGACAGACTGTTGTTTGTCGTGAATTGCTCGTAGTTCACAGCTGTGTCAATTTACCGATTCACCACGCGGTAGCCGAACTTTGATATTATTCGAACTAGAATAATTTCTGCTTATGATGTTAGAAGCTGTTTTATTGCCCATTTGTACAGTTTAGTCGAGTACATGTAGCACATAAAAATATATTGTAACATAGTAAAAGGAAATATTGAAAAACTACGTTGTAAGGGCGAAAGTACACAATATAAGCATAAACTCTGCTCCACATACGCGTAGTCATATAGACATAAGTAATGTGTCTGTACGTATTTTCATTCTGACGTGTTTAATGTAGTCCGTTTATTAAAGCAGGGATGTAACTCAAAGTCTCATATAATACATGGTAGTGGATGTCACCGAATGTAAACAACCGTACTGGCTGACAATCATGTTATTCTGTTACTGATAAACAGCTGCGTTTCTCTCTTTTCTACAGACCTTTACCTTTCCATTCACCATGCAACTGTGGATCGTACAGTTATTAAACTGTCAATAGAACTTGATGAGCTGTCGTTGGTTTAGTTATTTGAGAGTGCGGGTTATCTTGGTGCCTAAGTTCCCACTCTTTGTGGGAAGAGGCATGATAGTAAAAGTACTGTTGACCAGCCAAACCTGAGAATACACGATGTCATACCTGGACGGACTTGATGATCCCAGATGGACAGGATCTTTAAACCTGAGTGAAGGAGACACTCAGGATTCGGAAACAACTGTAAAACGGACAGTTGCAACTGATAAGGGTAAAGAACCACTATCAAAACCCACCTTAACATTGTGAAGGAGGTGTGGAAAAAACTGAACATGTGCTTACAGAATCTCAGTCCGAGAAAAACATCATAGTGTTGCGTGAAAGGCAGAAGATTTCTACATCTCTACAAGAAGTATCAAGAGACCACATCTTATTTCCACAGCGTAGTAAAGCTGCAGAAAGTTATCAGGAATGTGCTACCTGTAATGCCATTGATGAAGGCAGACAGGAGAGGGTTCAAGAGACGCGCAAACTAATTGATGTGAATATTCAGGAGGTATTGAATTCTGTGTCTCAGAGAACACCGTCTTCAAAATACCAAGTCTCCAGTAAAGGTTCATCACCTTCAGTGATAGCTAAGAAGCAGGCTAAAGCTGATGCTGCAAGAAATAGGGCTAAATACGCTGCAAAGGAAGCTGATCGTCGGAAACGTCAAGCTGTACTGGATGCAGAAAACCAGCGTAAGGATGCAGAGTTCACAGCTGACCTTGACCTTCTTAGGATTGAAACGGAAGCGGCTGTCGCCGAGGCAGAGGTTCAGGGTTTAGAGTCTATGGATGCGAGAAGCGTAAAGTCTCGCCATTCTCAATCCATTTTGCGATTACCAGTGGAGTCATTGTTCACAGAACAAGTGAATATGTAAAACAACTGGAACACGATAGCGGGAAAGACGTAATCGTCCGTTACTTTGAATCACAATCTGTTCGGTTAAGGTCTCTAACGCTCGTCGTTTTCGAACATAGAGCTTATTCATAGACTACGAATTTGAACTTTGAAAACTGATGACCGCTTCTCTCTTGTGAGTTACCGGCTTTATTTCCTGTTTGTATGATTTCTTGAATACCTTTGTCTTTGGGAGCTAGAGTCAAACGTTGTTTTGGGAATGGAACGCCCTTTACGGACTACGAATGGTTATACGAATGTCGGACATTTATACTTATTACTATGTGCCCTGAGAATCGACCCACCATGACAGTTCGTACATACGCGGTGGTAGACGACCAAAGCAACGTGTCATTAGCCAAAGCCGAGTTTTTGGATCAATTAGACATACACACTCAACCTTTCCGTACACACTTTCGTCATGTGCAGGTGTTACCAAGACCCCGGGAACACGAACTAGCGGTCTAGTAGTCAAATGTGTCGACGAAGACGCAGAATTTCAGCTTCCAAATTTGACTGACCGGGACAGTATTCCAAACCAAAGAGAGGAAATTCCAACACCTCATGCAGCAGAAAACTAACCACATCTGCGAGGCCTTTCCAGCTATATTCCCCTAATGGACGACGAGGCCGAGATACTCTTACTGATAGGACCAGACTTGCCAGAACAGCATCATGTGAAAGATCGAAGGATTTGCCCAAAGAGCTCACTATCTGCCCAAAAACTACACCTAGGATGGGAGATAATTGGTTTGTTTAGGCGGAATTCACCGACCTAAATACGTCAGTGTGCTCAAAACCAGTATCCCCGCATGGACGACCAAACTTCGAGATTTTGGATTAAGATCAGATCATTTACCCATGCAACGATGCATGGGATTGTTGTGATACCTCAACTCGGATACCTTCACCTTCAAGGTTTCGTCAAGTGATAAACCGTATACTAGGAGAAGAATTCTGTCGTCAGTCAATAGTCTCCTTTGCACATATTGGGACTGTCCACTTTCCACTTTTTTCTTTGCTAAAGAGAGTTCAAATATTCATACTTGGGTTTGTCGTGCCAGTCTCTCTCCAAGGAAAGTTGCTTCTGCGGGAGCTCGTTACGCACACTAAAGACTGGAAGGAACCTCTGTCACCTGACCTTGAAGAAGAATGGGAGCAGTGGAAGGATTCTTTCAGATCTGTGGAGAATTTGAACATACCAAGGACCTACGCAACGACATCCCTAGCAGATATACCAGAAAATCAGATTCAAATCTTCTGTGACGCTTCAGAGAAGGTCCTTGCCTAGACGACTACTGACACAGAAAGTTGGAGATTTATTCTGGGCAAAGCAAGAGTATCCCCACTTTACGCTCAGAACATACCACGTCTAGAACTGTGTGCAGCCGCCCTAGCTGTCAAGATATCTGAAGTCATTTTAGAGCACATTAAATCCAACCCGACAAGGTCAGATTCTAAACGGAGGGTAAGATTGTTCTCGGATACATCGCCAGCAAAACTCGTACATTCTGTGTATATGTGACAAACAGAGTCAGCAGGATCAGAAAATCAACTAAGCCAGAACAGTGGTCATTCGTACCAACGGATGGCAATCCAGCTGATATAGCAACTCGAGTGACAAAGGCTACAGTGAAAGCCATTGGCACATAGCTAACAGGTCTGGTGAGACGCTTCGAGGAAACTAATAACTTTTCATCCTTGGTCGAACAGGACGATCAAATAATCACTTTATCAACATCAGCATCTCCACCTCCAGAACTTGGATCAAGAACATGGCAAGGAATGACCAGGACGTTAAGCAACCTGAAAGACATATGTCGCTGTTTCATAAATGCTCTCCGAGGATTCGTCTTTATTCGAGGAGCCGTCATTGAGTTCAGATCCGATAGAGGAAGTAACTTCGTGGAAGCAACGGTTAGCTTAAAGAAAGACACCATAAATGTGGGGTCTGGATCTACAAGGAATTTTCTGTATAACAAGGGAACAGCGTGGGTTTTCAACCCGCCATGTTCCTCCCATGTTAGAGGCGTGTGGGAACGCATGATTGGTGTCAGCCGAAAGATTTTAGACTCGATATTGATGGACATATCCGCCAGACACTTAACCCACGAAGCGCTAACTACATTTCTGACAGAGGTGAGTGCCATAATAAACGCTCGTCCCATTGTTCCAGTCAACACGGGTCCGGAATCTCCAATGATCGTATCCCTTGCCCAGTTGTTGACACGCAAAAGCAACCAATGATGGAACCCCCAGGAGACATGAGTATTAAAGGTCCAGTGGATAGGAGTTCAGACAATAGATGATACATTGTGGAAAGGATGGCGTTGTGAATATTTCAACTCTCTTAAGCGAAGACAAAAGTGGCAATGGCATATTGGTCTGATCGTTCGACCGCTTCCTGGAACAGACGGGAAAGTGCGAAAAGACCAAATTCGCATTTTGAGGAATGGCAAAGGCATTGTGTATACCCGACCCATCACTGACATAATCCCATTGTTGTCACCGTGGTGATTGTATTTTAACACCTACCTCAGGTGACACCTCAGTAACCACTGATATCGAAGTATGGCTTCCTTACAGATACCAGGCGGGAAGTTTACTGTAACCGCCGTTGCATAGGGTATTTCTCTCCCAACCATTTGTGTGTTATCTGAATTGTACATTTTAAGAAATCCGTTTTCACTTTATTTATTTTTGTGCATAGCTTCTTCAGGAACACAGGTTTAGCTTTTTACGTTACCACGGACCGACGTACAAATGAAGACGGCGTTCACCTGTGTGTTTGTGCTTTATTCTCATGATTTCGGACGTGTGGCAACCCACAGTGTCAATTACATTATTTCTCAGGACTACGCGTGGGGGGGGGGGGGTTAGATCCAGGGTCAATCCTGTGTCGGGTAACACACAAGACCTTAACAAAGCGGAATTTGTAGCTTCTTCGCTTGGCGTTCAGGATGAAGGGGAAAGTGCAACGACTAGTTGACCCGTATCAGTATAATGGCTTGGGCAGGGCGGCTTATATTTTAAGAAATTCGTTTTCACTTCATTTAATTTTATGTATAGCTTCTTCAGCACAAGATGGTTTTTACGTTACCACGGACCGACGTACAAGTGAAGGCGGTAGAACCCTGCCCACTTGTGTGTTTGTGCTTTATTCTCATGATTTCGGACGTGTGGCAACCCACAGTGTCAGTCACATTATTACTTAGGACTTTAAGCTCATCCTGCCTTTTGGATTTAACACTGACAGACTTTTATTTGATGTGAATTCCTTGTAGTTCACAGCTGTGTGATTTTACCGATTTACCACGCGGTAGCCGGACTTTGATATTATTCGAACTAGAATAATTTCCTACTATGATGAAAAAAACTGTTTTATTGTCCATTTGTATAGTTTAATTGAGTACATGTATCACATGAAAATGGATAATAACATGGTAAAAGGAAATATTGAAAAACTACGTTGTAAAACCTAAAGTACACAATGTAAGCATAAACATCTGTTAAACATATGCGTAGTGATACATACATGAGTAATGTGGCTTTACGTATTTTCACTATGACGTGTTTAATGTAGTCCGTTTATTAAAGCACGGGTGTAACTCGAAGTCTCATATGATACAAGGTGTACAATGTGGACGTCACCGAAGGTAAACAACCGTACTGGCTGACAGTCATATTATTCTGTTACTGATAAACAGCTGCGTTTCTTTCTTTTCTATACACGTTTACCCTTCTATTGTCCATGCAACTGTGGATCGTACAGTCATTAAACTGTCAGTGGATCTTGATGAACTGTTGATGATGTAGTTATTTGAGAGTGCGGGTAACTTAGTGCAAATCCCACTCTTTGTAGGAAGAGGCATGATAATCCCAAAGCACTCACTCACTCAAAATCAGGGTTGATAAAACGATCTCGATCAGTTAAAGGGCACGATTTACGAGCACTGAAGTTCTCTCCAAGGATCAGTAACGGATAAGACTGACAGATCCCCGAGGTCTTAAAAGTTAAGTTCTACAGTACCATAACGCCGTCTTTCTCCTGCCCGCTACCAGTGGAATAAAAGGGTGCATCACGTGGGGGTACATATAAAGAGCCAGATACAACGTCACATTGGAGGCTTAGAAATGAACTCTTTAGTCAAAAGTGGGTTCTGATGACGGGGTTAAACCATTTAGAGATATGCCAGATGTATAAACACACATATGCCCCTGCATGGGCGGCCACGGGCAGACTGCACAGCCGGCACTCAAAACGCAACATAGTCAGTCACAAATTCGGCTAGTACGCCCTTGGAGTATTTACACCAGGTTGCGACAAAGCCCAGAAACTTCAAACCCATGAAGGCTAAAAAAGTCAGTGTCATTAAACTTAGAATCCAACCCTTTAATATCTCAGAACAAGAACTATAATTCGTCCTACGGTCAGCGTCCTATTCCTTCTCCCGTCTCCACGTGGTTGACCCCAGTTGCGTCGGCGCCATGTCTTATAGCCAATATTGTCACCCTAGATCTAGATAGTTGCGTATTAAACAGGCCATGTGAAGCGAGATCTACGATTACCAACTTGCCTTTTTCTAATATCCTGATTTACCGCCTGCCCACAGATCCCTTAGAGTTTTCCGTTGTCTCAATGTCAGATCGTTAGACACGCCTATACCTTTGTCCATGAATTTCTACTTACCTTGTATTCATCCTGTTACCCCCACAGCAGGAACTTACATATTATAGGTCTTGGTTTACCATCCGAAGTTGACTCTACGTCAGACATATCATGGACCCTTTCTGACCTAAATCCACTTATTTCGGCTAAAATTGATTATAGGTCAGGAGGATTCGTTCGGCGTTCCCGGTTAGCCCCAATGTCCCCTTAGGTACTTAGGTGAGTGATCGAAACACCACTGGTCCCATGAACTGTGTGTAAGCTCACTGGACATGTTGGTAGCTAAAAGCGCGACCCGCCTACACACAAGCTGCAGTTGGTGTTTGTACGGAGGCTACCTGGAAGCTCCCCGACCCCATGGAAGAATATAAAGTAATGAAGTAGGACGGATTTATGCAAATAAAAGCCGTGAAGAGTTTCTAGTGACAAAAGAAAGAGGCACGGGATGTTCTGTGGGATTGAATTTAATCAGTATCCAAATCGTGTATCATGTAAATTTATAAATTGTTGATCATCGAAACAGCTATTTTAGTTGGGTTGTGAATACCGTTTAGGCTTACACTAAACTGTAGCCAACACTATCACGTGATGTAGTTGGATCGCTTAAACATAATTTACCATCGACTTTGTTGTTCGTAATGTAGCACATTACCTCTTAACCTATTTCTGTCAAATTTGTATCACTGAGTGGTATAAATATGATATAATATCATGATGATTCCTATAAAATTGACCAATACTACTTCTGCATCGTCGTGATAATAATCTTTCTGAATAATGCTTGTTTTCTTTTTGCATTTTCATCGGTTTATTTGTAGGTGTTGATTTTTGTGCTACTGTTGAGATTCTGTCGAACTTGACACAACTGCATTTTACACAAACAATAACTATAATCAGCAGCGAAAGTTGTTTTTGTTTCCTTTTTATGCACCAAGTAGAAGACTAACCTCTGTAAGCAACAGCCATTGTTTCATCCTCATTTCCACTAACCATTTTTATACATGTGGTTGTGCGTTGAATTACTTGTAGCTGATGTATTCCATTGTCTCTGAATGCATTTTCCATTCCTGTTATTTTGGCAATATTCTATGCCATTCTAAACTTTACGATTATTTCAGTCAATAGATTTTCTAAATGTAATGGTCTCTAGTTTTTAGACTCAAAAAAATCCACTGTTTTCTAATGGAAGTGTTTTATTATTGTTTTCTTCACTTCTATGCCTAGTGGCATATGCTAGCAAACATTGTACCATTGCTAATGTAACACGTAAAGCTGCATTTCTGCCTTAGCCACCGGTTAATAGACGATCAGAATATTTTATCTTTTTCACATTGGAGAAATAAATGTTCAGTTGTTTCTTTCTCTTTGTTACCAAGTTCGCTAACACATCATTCTGTTTTCTACCAGTTTTTTGAAGATACGAGTTTTAGGACATATCCAGTGCAAAATTGTTCACTGAAAATCTTGTATCTCCAATACTTTTGACACAGACAGAAAGAAATATTCATTGCATTGATATAGTTGCTGCTTCTGTAGAACATTTCTCCCATAAAGAGCTGTATTTCCTGCAGGATTCTGTTCAGATGCACAAAACTGACCTGTTGTCTATTTGCATGACTTTAATAACAACGATCAATCTGATTGCTTGAATACAGGCATCGGAATTTGATTTGACAATGCATTGGTGAATTACTATTACATTCACTTTGTGCTCTTATCTGTTCATTTGATGACATGATGTTTTGTTCGGTTATGCTTTAAATTAATTTAGACTGAGCTGTTGGCAGCGCGTTTTATAATTGTGGAAACAGGCGTGGTTTGCCCTATACGGCATTTACACCTCACTGAATCAACTGTTAAGTATGACGTCAACATGGTTAGCAGGATCCTTTTCATTAATTTGCTGTGCACTGATTCCAGTCCTTTGTATCATGTATAACAGAATGGGGAGACACCTTTACATCAGGCGGCTTTACATGGCAACGAAGATTTTGTTCGTATTTTGGTGGAGCAACGCGCCAACGTCAACACACAGAACAAAAGAATGAAAAGAAACACCAAAATATAAGGAGCACAAATGCACATATTTTAGCGTATGTGAAGGCAACACTAGATTCTCATCGGGGCGTTTGGGTTTTTCGAGTATATACTTTCAACGTTCATATCTCTAGAGGATTTAAATATATAAATATCATGCAGGCGGTGAAATTGTGGAACTTGTTCCTTATTATGATGGAATATACCATGTCATATCTGTTTTTTTGTATCCCAGTAGTTTGGACTTGGCCGGTTCTGTCGTCTACGCAGCCAAACATTTCATCTACCAACTGTGCTATCTGGGCTGGTCGCAAATTTGTTCATTCACCTTGCGATAATTAACCCGCAGTATATACCTGTGCTGGCGGCTGGGTTACAAATACTTATTTTGATTTAAGGTCTGTAACGTGAATATTTTTATTTTTGTTCTGTTGTATATTGATTTAGGCTGAGCTAGTGGTAGTATGCCCTATATAATTTGCTGAGTACTGATTTCAGTCCTTTATATTATGTATAACAGGATGGGGAGACGCCTTTACATCGGGCAGCATTACATTCTAACAAGAGTTTTGTTCGTGTTTTGGTGGAGCAGGGCGCCAACGTCAACATACATAACACAGTAAGTGGTTGTCTTTGATGTTTCAGCAATGCTTACACAAGATTTTGTTTAGTGTACATGAATACGGCATTGGGCTTAGATCTGACCGTTTTGATTTCTCAATAACATATTACCACTGCGTATGTCTAGAGGATTTAAATAGAGTTTTCGACAGTGTGGTGCAAGACTATATGAATACTTATCATTTAGGCATGACCATATACCTGTTTACGGGTGGAGACAGCATGTAACGGAAGACGATTTGTCTTGATCTCTCTGTGGAATAGACTCACAACTACTATAATATATATATATATATATATATATATATATATATATATATATATATATATATATATATATATATATATATATATATATATATATAAATATCCTGCAGATTGTGAAGATGCGAAACGTGGTCTGTTTTTTATGGAATACACCATGTTGTATTTTTGTTTCAAGATTTTAGCAAATCCTGTTTCTGTTTACACAGAGAGGACAGACCGCTTTACAGCTGGCATTGTCAGGTAGAAACCTGGACTTCCTTCGTCTTCTAGTTGAGAACAGCAATGATGTCAACGTTCAGAATCCGGTACTATTTTATGTTTTAACGTTGACTTATTGTGGAGATTTGGGCAGAGTGAAATATGATTGCGGAACGACTCGTCCCGTAATCGTGTAACCAGGCACAAAAAGGGAACTTTCATTTTCTCAACCGTCAATTGCCTGTACCGTCTTCTGTTTTATATACATGTAAAAAATTTCACTGCTTCAAATTAAATTTTTAAAGTATTAAAATTTCTAGACATTTACAGAAAAGTTTGATCAATCTGTTTGCAGATAAATCAAGTATGCCTCAATTTTTCCGGTATAGTCGCACTGACTGCTTCGCCTTAACAAGTGATGATATTTTGTGTGCTTCACACGCTTTGCTATATTTGTCTCAGTCCACTTTTTTCAATTTCCACATGGGGAATGAACCCGGATGTTTCATGCCGGGAACTCACATCCACATGGGGAGTGATAATCTACTGACTATGTGCACAAGGATCTCAGTCCATTGCATGATAGTGTGAGATCAGTTGCTGAAAGCTTCTGTGAATGCCCATGTAAACGAGCCCAGAACCATCATTAAATACCACTATCTCATTATTCTGGATAACCTCACACAAGGTTCTACCGTATTTGTCACTTACTGGTCTACCCCACACAGAGTGATGTGTATTAAGTCCACTACAAATAACAGGATTCAGACACCAGTGGTTCAGAAGGCCTTGCGATCTGTGTTGTGTGGAATCTTACATGGGTTTTACATGTAGAAATTTACAACATTCATGGCATATTACTGTCTCTGATTATCGGGAAACAATGACATTCAATACATGTAAATGACGGTATCTTCACTTCAGTAAATGAGGGGCCATGCATGACAAATTTTTCAAGTCCAACTCTACTTCCACACACCCAGTCTTCTTTTATGATGACATATCCAGGGAAACAAAATCTTGTTCTTTTGTAACTAAAGTTTTTGGTAAACATGTTGTCTGGTTGGAATCAATACTTAAAGGCGAAAACTTTAAGTTCTTTCACACAAAGACAGCAATTAGCAATATGCTCAATTACTTTACAGTGATTGATATAGTGAAACAAAATTTCAGCATGGGGTAACAACAATTATTAGTCGAGACAAACTCTAACATCGCCTGAACAGTCACTTCATGCACAGCTTGGTTATATGTGCATTTCTTTACATATTTCCCTCAGGATACTAATTGGTAGGTGGTGTATATTGGTAGATATTCATCGGCTCTCCTCTACTAGGTATTTCCAAATGAACTTATCAAACTCAGGATATTGGGAAGAATTAATGGCTTCGCATACACGGTCTCTCACAACCTGCATGACTGAGAGTGAGGAGAGAAAACTTTTTCTCCTAAAGTTTTATGCAGCCCAAGATGCTGAGGCGTAAAATGCTAATTTTACTCATTTAAGGGCATTTTTATTTGGGCAACCCTTGTACTCATGATTTCCGCTGGGTCCGTGGCAATTCAAACTACATGATTAAATCTTGGGAATGTAAACACTGAATTGCTACTGGAAAAAGTGTTTAACTTGGAGCACCTAAACACATCTCCACCTCATCTCGGACTGAGATCGTCAACATATCGTATAACATATGATGTAGGGTTTTGCAATCTGCCTTTCTTCATGCGTTCCACTTTAGCACATCTAAGATAGTTTCCAACTTTTATGGTGCAAGACTTCCTGAATACTCGTTATTTAAAAATCCCCATGTACCTGTTTAAGGGTGGTGACAGCACGTAATGGAAGATGCTTTGTCTTGATGTTTCTGTGTAATGAACACACAATTACTGTAATATAAATGTCATGCAGGTTGTAAAAATGTGAAACACGTTCAGTTTTTTTTGGGTCTGTTCCATGTTATGTAGTTTTTAGGCGAAGTTTTACCGATTCCTAATTGTGTTTTACACAGATGGGACAAACAGCTTTACACCTGGCCGCGTCACGTGGTAGTATGGATCTTCTACGTCTACTGGTGGAGAAGAGCGCTGGTATAAACCTACAGGATCAGGTACGTGGTTCTGGACTACGGAATGTTTTAACACTATTTATTTTCTGTTTTCTTTCATAACCTTAACACAACACAATTACAAACACTAATCGTGACTGAATATTAACACGTTTCTTAACCATTACTCACTGTCCGTTTTCAAGTTCTGCTTTCTTTCTTTTATTAATAGTTTACTTGCTACTTTCATTTTACCTGGTTATTTGTGTTTTTGTATCTCCCAGTAGTTTGGACTTGGCCGGTTCTGTCGTGTACGCAACCAAACATTTCATCCAGGCATCAAAACAAATATTCGTTAGCCAGCTATTCACACAGAAATACGTTGGGGGTAATTTAGCACAAGATAAATTAGAAAATTTGAATCGTTGAACACACACTAATGAATAAGAAAGTGTATTCAAAGGAATTTTATTCAGTGTCTAAGACAATAGGTCTGAATACGGTTTAAGAAACATTTTCGATCACTTCTATGTGTTTTGTATTATATATACCAACAACTTCTATAGTCATGTGTGCCGTATTTTAAAGGCCGTATGAACGTATTTAGTAAGAGCTTATAAAACTGTTAAATTCGTAGTAGCATATTGAAACGATTTAAGTTCCTACTTTAACCAAATTTCTGCCGTTAAATATTCGCACACAGTCTCTCATTACTGAGAGATGCAAAACGTATATGAAACTGATTTCTTGTCAGAGAAAGACATGTGACAACATCCGAACTCTCGAGGGGGGGAAGGGGATTTCGAAACCCGACATAGTCTATTCCAAGGCCCGCTGGTCCTACCCGGAGTTGAGCAAAATTTTTTTTATACAAAGCTAAGGTGTAATCTGTTAGATATGCTCCCGCTTCTAAGTGGGCTTGGTAATCACATTAGGGGTCATATCTACTGCTCGAGTTGAGGGATGCAGACCATTCGTGCCTGTACATATCATGCAGTCATTCAGGAAAATTCTTAAGAAAAGACCTAACATTTCAAAATCCGTGAGTCACCCAAACATATCTAATCCTCAAGCGGAACAATATTCCCTTAACAGAGGTAGCCCAATTACGCTTCCCTTGGGAATCCAGATGGGTTGCCCGTTTATATAAATTGTTGGCATGCTAAATATTGAACTCTTTTTAGCACCTCATGCCTTTGGAATCCCCATAAGGCGGATCCTTATGGAAGTACAGGCAATATTTTGGTATCAGACAGTTTAAAAAATACTGCGTATGACAAGTCACCAAGGGACCACTTGCTTCGCAAGGAAAAACATCGAGGAGTTTAAAATCCTATATTATGAACAAAAATTCCAACATATGGCTTTATATGTATCCCATTAAACAATGGAGGAGTCCGTTTTCGAGTTTCAAATCAATTTTTACATTACCCCTCGCCCGCCAACCGATGACTTAGTGATCTGGATAAGCGCCACCATCAGACTTTTGGAGCCAAGATGATCATATGGCTTTATATGTATCCCATAAAGCAATGTCCGTTTTCGTGTTTCACATCAGTTTTTAAATTACCCCTCGTCCGCAATCAAGGAAAAGCCAGCAGTCTAGTTGCATGGGGTCCTCTGTAATTTGCCGATAATCAAAATAGATATATCACTTGAGTTTTAAATATCGTTTAGGCTTACACTAAAATGCAGAGAAAGTGAATGTCCTGCACTACTTTATCAACACTATCATGTGATGTAGCCAGATTTAAGAGCCATAACATATTAAGATATGTCTGCCTTAATTACGGATTGTGTACTTCTCCATGTGGCTCGTCCACGTCTTTACCTATTTCTGTGAATTTGTTTGTATCATCAAATGGTATAAATATGTATTAACATGACAAACCATGTAAAATTGACCTGTGGTATTTCGTCATCGCTATGGTATTAATCATTTTTGCAAGTTGACCACACTAGTGAACACAGCTTGAATGGCTTATTTCTTTCTGCATTTTAATCGCATTTATTTATGGGTGTTCACATGTATATGTGATGCTGCTGACCTTATCTCAGCTGTTTTTACATAATATTTTTTACACAATATTTTTTCTGACCTATGCGTGTAGAAGTTAGATATGTTTGCTACTTTTAACTGTTTGCGAAGTCCATCTCATGCTGGCTTCTTCACTGGTCGTACCTGAAAGTGTCTAGCAGGAACCTGTGAATGTTGCTGCGTTTCCTCGATTTCCTCCCATTATAATGCCGGCCGCTGTCGTGTAAGTGAAATATTCTCAAGTACAGCGTAAAAGACCAATCAAATAAATAAATAAATAATTGCTTGCGGGTGAAATAATAACGCCTTTGCACATATACATTGACCCTGCTGGACACTTCGTAGACAGAAGGCCTATGTGTGGTATTTATCCCATTGTAAGGCCGCACTCCTCAAATACGGGGCTGAACACTTCGGTCAGCTCTGTGCATAGTTGTGATTTTTCCTCTGATAGCGTGCTCTATACCTGATATGAAGAACCTAAATGCAATAACATCGATATACACGACATCTACAATGTAAACTGCCGGGTTGAGATTCGCTGTTTTATACTTGGGATACGATTCTCTTAACGTGTTCAACCAATGACTGAGTACTCTCGATAAGCGCCACTATCAGGCCTTTTAGCATTTAAGACAGGCGCTTTTGTAACACATTGTTAATCAAGAGGATCGTGTGTTTATTTTAAGCTGTGTGGCTTTACGCTATCAGCTTTAACCACATACCTGCCGTATATCAATGGCTACCACTGAGTTGTCGCTTTATATTATGTAATAGGATGGGAAAACACCTTTACACGTCGCGGCATTACGTGGTAACGTGGACATTGTTCGTATTCTTGTGGAGCGGGATGCTGATGTCAACGTACAGAACAAGGTAAGTCTTTGTATATCCGTAAGAGGGTTTAATAAGATTTTCTGGCTGGTGTTCTGCAAAAGTTTCTGAATCCCTAATATTTAGGTGTGACCATATATCTGGTTATGGGTGGTGACAAAATATCACCGAAGACCCTTTGTCTTGATGTTTCTGTGGAACGGACTCACACCTACTATCATATATAAGTAGCATGCAGGTTTTGAAATTGTGGAACGTGGTCTGTTTTTGTGATGGAATATACCATACTGTGTGTTGTTTTTTTCATGGAAATTTTTTACCGAGTCCGGATTATGTTTACACTGATATAAACGTACAGTGCTATATTCGTTCGAGCTGTTGAGTTCTGTGGTTGTTTACCTCAGGAGTTTGAACCTGGTCGTGTCTGTTTTGTACACAGTAGAACAGTTCATCTAGGCATCAAGATACGTATTTGTCAACCAGTCGTCAACAAAAATATACTGAAACAAAAAAATGAAACTGCACGTGTTACTTTATGTTCAAACCATACACACAACTAGTACCCGTATGTCCGAAATACCCCCTCAATTTTCAACATTTCCAAAAACGTCAGAGGAAAGAAAACTGAGAAAATGTTGAAAGAAATGACAGGGCGTCATTTTGCGTAGTTTGTCTTCATACAGAAGATTGCTCAGTGCTCATTATGCTCCCATATCGCATTCACAACAGTAAGGCAACGTTGTCTCAATGACTGCCTAACACCGGTCAAGACAACATTATGCAGCCCGAGCCCTTACTGTACCAATATGGCGCCCAACTCTTGAACAGCTTGGGGTTAACGCCTCAAGGCACCAAGACTTTTCCAAAAGCATCCCATACGTGTTCAGTGGGACTCAGGTGATGTTATCTCGATTGAAATCGTCAGTACCCGAATTTTGCTGAGAATCTCGTGTCAAAACATCTGATAATGCCGCCGTGTCATGGTGGACTTGTGCTCAAGGTAGCCATTCATTAGGTTTTACCTATGTCAATTTTACCTCTGCTGCCTCTCTTGGCACGTACCCACGACCATCTGCAGGCTGCTGACAGACAATCTCACATACGGCAGGATAAGAATGAAGTAAATCAGTACTCAAATCGTGTATAATTTCAATTTATAAGTTGTCAATATTCAAAACATATATAATATTGAAACACTGGTCATATATCCAACGTGGCGATCTAATTCAACACAAAGAATATACTTCCACTAGCCCCGGGTTAGGCGGAATTAGACACAATCATGAAGTAGAGTGCTAGGGATTCTGGACACTCTGCCCATATTTACATACAAGAGAAATATACTCATTGTAAAACTTAAGAGACTTGAAGTGGAGACATTTGATGGAATAACCTTGACACACTAGTTTTTGTAATAGCTTTTGGCGTTTATTGAAATGGTCACACAACACACAGGATCTAACAAATGCTACAAGGCGAGATATGTACACGCAATGTGCAGGACCCTTCGGTGCATTGCTGCCTAAGTAATGATAATTTACAGTGCCAGAATTGAATCTATTCCTCTCGCCGAAAAGGTTTGTGAGAGGGGGAACTGTTTTTGCCTTTGAACAAATATAGGGCCAGATAAGATGTACCACAATGAGATGGTAATTCATTGGAACTTCTGACTGCTTCTACTGCGCACATAATACGCCTTCTATAAAGCCGAAGAAGCATTCTATAAACCCATACTTTACGTGTAATTTTAGGATGAGGAGACTCCTCTACATGCGGCTGTGTCACATAATGTAGACGTTGTCCGTATTCTGGTGGAGCAGGGCGCTGACGTCAACGTACAGGATCGGGTAATACACTTCTTGTGTTGTTTCACTGAAAGGTAGTTGTCGGTGGAAGCACAATGGCAACTACATCGATATATCTTGTCCTTAGCATTAGTAAGTTAAAGACTCTAAAACACTTTCCTTTGGCTTGGGTATAAACAGTACGGATGTATTTGTATTCTCTAACTCAACAAAGAATCTGTGCTTTGATATAAACGTATATTATTTTTACATGTGCCTCAATCTATGATAGTTTTCGTCTCAAATATTTTTTAATCAAAAGACCACTGAAGACTGGAGATATCGCATCTCTGACAACGTGAAGTGTTCAATACCTGAGCGAGGGTGAAACTGAAAGTTCGCGAAAAAAAAGTACTGGACAGGATGATCAAAATTTCGATCGAAAATTAAAACCAATTCAACCAAGCAAAAAGAAAAAAAAAACTTCGCTAAAGACTTCGCTACAGGACGTGAACGTCAAAATTTGAGAATTGAGACAAATAACTTATGTGTCTGCAGAATTGTCATTTTTTCTCTTCGTTTTAAATTGATAAAGATGAAATAATCCATCCACAAATTTAACAAGATGACCTATATATACATAGCATCGATTCATTTCTGTGCCATTTTTCGTGTGCGCAGGCGATATTCCCCCTAGAATGTTCGCGGTTGTAATAACCCAGGTAAAACCTATGCCGTTACCTTTTGAAAAAAGTGTGCGGTGGAGAGAAAAACTTACTCCGTATACGCTGTGATATATGCAGTCGCCTTTTTCTGTACCGTTTATAGTGCTGGTTTGCTAGATGTGCTAGAATGGGAAAAAGCTATTGTAAATGTCGATTAACTATTCACAGAAAGAACTAACAGCCATGTTGACATCATAAGTCTCTCTTACAATCGTAAAGCAGTTAATCTCTTAAATGTGTTGTTTAAAAATTTCCTGTTGGGTATTGATAAACTTCCTTATAGTGTTAATGCGTACTTTTGCTTTGGGTGGGTATGAAGTTTAAGAAACATGGAAGGTCAGACATTGGTCACTGACGTCATGTAACAATATCTCAGATATAAAATTTGTCAAGACAAATGAATCAAAATGCCAGAGCCAGGCTGAGATTTGGGGGAAAGAATGGACATGACTTCGATATGAGAAACATTTTCTTTTGCGTTGCCAAAATTTATATATTTATTTGAGTGGTATTTTCAGTCGTACTCAGGAATATTTCACTTTTTCTAAACTGGCCAGCATTATAGTCATGCAGGATCAGACAAAAAAGATGTGTTGTCATAACATTGTCCTTAAAGGAACATAATGGCTACTTTCCATATATCCCTTTGTCCCACAGATGTTAGGTAACAAATATACACGACTATAGCGTAGAGAGTAAAATCAAATTATAGACGACAGAGTGATGTTCGCCTAAACTCATCTGTAGGTGGTGAAATACGACCTCTTGTCAATTTACCTTACTTAGAGATTTATTCGGGGTTCAAGTCATTCAGGCCGTCTTTTCAGGAAACTTAGGTATGTATGACTCAAAGTTGTGCATCGAAACTTTTGGGTAGCTAGTGTTACTTTACTTGGTGGCCATATTGGATATTAATGAAAACTTTTTTAAGAGTTTTCTTCTCGAGAACCGCTCAACAGATTATCGTTAAATTTGACACACGTGATCATCATTGGCTGGCATTTATATTTTAAGGAGAAAACATTAAACATGCATATTTATGTTTTCGCTGGCCAACAAAAATAGCACAAAAGTGGGTCAAGTTTAGTGGCCGTTTCAAATAACGTAAGTAAAACGTTGTTCAGTGCACTTTGACATCAAGATTACGAATGTGCAGTCAGCTTTTCGCTGTGACGTGCAGATTTTATGTAAATATAAACAAAAATTTCATAAGGTGTTCGTGTATCAAAACATTTGCGGAATTTCGGTCACGTGACTTAGCGGTCTTCTTGAATTTTGTTGCAATAAAAAATCTTATCCGACGAAACGGCTGACGCGATTGAACTAAAATTTAAATTGCAGTTGTGCAACGCGTAGGATGTAGCGGTTTACGTTGAGAACTTCCTCTGCTGGAAATATTACAGTCCAACCATTGGGTGAAAATGTCATGTGACCAAAATTTGTTTTGCTAATAATTTCTACATTTCTACAGATGGTGTCCTGAAAATAGTCTGTAATGCCCGTGGTATCGATATGATGTCTAACTTCATGTTAAAACACTGCCTTATGTATTGCCCCTACAGTGAAGAAGCTGTTTAATTTCTCCCGGTGAACAGAAACCTATCCGCCTGATTCTCGCCTCAGTCGTATATTTAACATATTAAATAACATTGTTTACAAACGATTTTACGAGTATTGTAAGGACAATGACGTATTGATCTCAGACAATTGTAGTTTTAAGGAGAAAGACTACGATTTACCAGTTGTCCCAAATAGTACACACTATGCACCAAGCCTTGGATAGAGGAGAGGGAGCAAGTCTTGTAATTTTAGACGTTAGCAAAGCTGCAGATGAAGTATGGCATGTTGGACATTTTGTATAAATTGAGACAACTGGGAATGAAAGGTTGCTTGTTAAGATGCTTAGAAAAATATTGGTGTAACGGGTTTATTCGTGTTTCTATGAATGCAATCGAGTCAGACACTGAGTGTGTTGACTCCTGGGTGCCCCGAAATTCTGTCCTTGGTTTACTTCTATTTATCATATTTGTTGCTAATATTAACATTGGTACTGAATGTAAAATTAATATCTTTGCTGACGACACGTCTCTTTTTGAATCTGTAAACAGCAATTCCGAAGATTAAAGTGATAGAGATCTTCAACGTTTATCAGACTGGTGGAAAGACTGGCTAGTTAACTATAATCCTTAAAAAGGTATCATTGTTTATTTCTTTTAAAAGTGATAAAATATCATTAAAGACGCACATAGAGAACATAGAGAGTAAAACCAGAGCATCGACGACACTGTGATTGTTGCAAATGGTTATACGTAGCGGCTAAGTTAAGACCTCTGGTCAGTTTATTTCTGGTCAAATAAACCAGAGTTTATTTTTCTTTTCTTTTAAATTGAAAATTCCTCTCCTACACACTTATCTTCTGTTCTCTTGTTTGGGTCTGATGATGTGGATCTCCCAGATAACATCAAATGACTTAAAACTGTCCATAAATTTCTCCGAACCATAAAAAGATTCAGCCAGTGTTAGTAGTTTGTTTACTGATTTATTTATATTTAACTAGCAGATATACATATGTGTGTGTTTTTGTATAAATATATATCATGCATCATATATGCACGTGCATCGTCCCTTAGTAAAGATCTACCTTACCGTTTTGCTTCTTTGACCTGTAACTTTTGTTGCTGAGGAGCACCCCTAGTGGCCTTTGGCTGTGGGCATTCCTCTTTCAACAAATAAAAAGGTTTAAATTAATAGTTCTATTTGATTAGGTTTTGAACGCTGACTCTGAAAATGCAAGTTTAGCAAAACCGGTAGAGGTAAGCTCAAAATCCGAAATGGGTATATCTGCAGCCGATAAGACGCAATCTTAAGGCCTAGTATTATCCCAAGGCAAGGAAACAAATTTTACATAACAAAAAGTGACATCAGCAAACCGGAAGTAGTTGATGCCAAAAAGCCCCAATTTATACAGTTTACAAAACTGAAAAAAAATTCTACAGCTAAAAACGCTACACAAAAATGCGTTAAACTTAGGTATGTGTTGCATATTGAGCGGAATTTTGGCGAATTAAAATTTGGGTGACTCGTGTCACCTGAACTGGCGTTCTTATCGGGTTGAAGTAAAACAATTTGACAGTCATTTCCTTCAGAACCCCATGTCAGATCGACGTGAAATTTAACACACATAATAAGCGTTCTCTGGACGATATTTGGAAAGAAAACAAATGCCATATGTACGCAATTTAGGTTTTAACTGATACAGCGGAAGTCATGTCATTTGAAAACGAAAACGTTGAATTTGAACATTCTTAACATGTTACCTGACGTGATTTGAAATCTTGATTATTAGTTATAGTTATTTAGTTATTAGTCTTGATTATTATTATAGTTGTAAAGCTGATAATTGCTGTGTAATAAGGCCTTTTTAGGTACTGTATGCAGGCCTAACATCGGCGAGCTTTGTTAAAAAAATACAGGACATGCACACACAGTAAAATCAGAGCAGCGACAACACCGACTATCAGAAGATGAAAGAAAGTCTCTTGCAAAACAGTACAGTTGTATTTATCAGTAATTTGTTCACAACCTCTAGTGTGTACCATTTTACGGATTACTACTCGACCGTACTTTTGGACATGTTTACGGAGTTTTTGCCATTGTATTATGTAACAGGATGGGGATACACCTTTATACGTGGCAGCATCACGCGGTAACGTGGACGTTGCTCGTATCCTTGTCGAGCAGGGTGCTAATGTCAACGTACAGAATAAGGTAAGTTGTTTTCCTTTATCTTAAAGGATTATTGTCCAGATTTGTCACTTGTTCATAATTGGCTGTCCGTGTATGTTCCGTTGAAATGAGTTAAAAAAGGGTACATTGATCTGAGTACTATGGCACTTAAGATCACTGGGTATTTAGCCTGGTTTTATTGACTTTTTTAGGCAAAACTTGGTGAAAAATAGGATTTCTAATTTCTCCACAAATCGTTTGAAATTCTGCACATGTCGTTAAACAGGTCCTCGTTGAACCATGAAAATTTCAGACGATTTGATACTCAAGAAAGCGTAGAAATATAGAAAAAAGGTTTTGTATCAATCGAAAGCAGCCTTATCTGCTCATGCCATTTTAAAGTTAAATGCTGCGAGGGGCTCAATACAACTGATCTGGAAAGATTTATTGGCTATGGTAACAAATCTCTATACACTTACGCCGACATGATATATTGTACTCGACTATATAGGAATAGGCTATTCGGAATGCCGGCAATAACATGCAGTTGTCATTGCATATACATGTTGGTATAAATTTCGATTCCCTCGGCGAATAGAATGATTTCCATTGTGAATAGTATATAAATATTATTTTTTGATATTAGCACATGAAATGTAGGGTGTAGAGAGGTTAAAGCTATAGTTTACCAGTCAGTAATGCAAGAGCGATGGGAAATGCCCGGACAAATATCAATTTCAGCATCTGAAAACTCAGAACCTAGGTGTGCCATTGTCGTAAATCTTAACTTCAACATCGACCAATTTGGTTTGAAATTGATACGACGGTCTGGATAGCTAGAATCCATATCACCCACTGATTGGCATCGGGCGGTCGGTTGAAGATTGACTAAAGCAGTAAATCCGTTGTTTTTGGTGGATTTAAATTCATCATTACGTTTCTCAACATCCTTCCAGATAATATACTACTTTAAGTATGTTATTATCTTTATAAGAAATCTGCACAATAATCTTTCTCCATACAACTTGTATCAAAATGTCTTTTTCCGTACCAGACGCAGTGAAGAATTGTTAATAGCACTGTTAAAAGAGAAGTGCCGAAACAACCCTAAACATATTGTCAAATTTGACCCTAATACGTAATGTATATACGCGGCCAACTCTATAAATAAGCATCACATAACCTTCCTAATCACAGGGTCCAACTCCCCGCGCCTCCCTGTGCCGTTTCCTTTTCCTGTTCGGACCGCCCCCATTAGAGGGCAAAGAAAAGCACTAAAGCAGGACAGAAATAAAGTCAACACTTTAAAACAGAAGTTGAATACCAAGAAACTAAAATCCAAACGTATCCAAAAGAGGTGCGAGTCTCAAAATCGTCATAAAAGGTCCTCCGACAGCCCAATCCATCACCGAAGTCCAAGACAGAGCGAGATCTAAGAAAGAAGGTGTCTGTGATGAATCTGTGATGAGGTGTCTGCATCTTGGAAACAGCGTGCATGCGGAATATGCTCATCATTAACAGAGAACCCATCCCTGCAAAAACAGGCTAACATCAGGTCATCAGTGGGAAAATCATCAAGAAATACCGATTTGCCTCCAGCCTTAATTTAGCAGCGGGGGCTTCTCGTCGACTGGGTGGTAATATAACATCAAACACGCTTGCTTCTTTAAAACGTACCCAACGAGATCCCATAAAAATTCAGTCAGCGGATCAGGTCAACACATTTCCAGAGCTCGATGATGTCAGCGGAATTATGCCAGGAGAGAAAGATTTTACAAAGATGGAGGGCGAAAAGAATCAAGTGCGGATAATGAATAATTATCTTCACAATTTGCACGAAAAATTCCTCATGAAAAATCCAAATATCAGGCGGATATGTTTCTCTTTCTTCTGCAAACTCCGGCCTGTATATATCTATTTCACCTCACTTCTGTCCAAAAACAAATGCTTCTGTACGAAACACCAGAACATGGCGTTGAAGCTGATATGCCTGATCTCTCGGGAATAAAAATATCCCCCAACCCTGAAGTTGTGAGCAGAGCTGTGTCCAAAAAAAGATAGAATACGAGGAATGGAGGTCTTTAGACTTTGAGGGCAAGACGAAAATGCGAATCGTTAAAATCTTTGATAGGGGAGAAACATTTAAAACAACGATGGTGGAAAACTATCAGGCATTTTTAGATCATGTTTCCCGCGTATGAACCCAGTACAAGGCTCTCCATGACCTGAAAGAGAATTTGCCAACCGACCATGTCATTGTTCAAATGGATTCTGCAGAAAACTTCCTCTGCCAAACAATGGATGAAATACAGTCAGCATATTGCAACGCCACCGCTGCAACAATTCACTCGGTGGTGAAATACCATAAAACTGAAAGTGGAGTCCTTGCGCATACCAATTTTGCCTTCGTGTCGGACGTCAATCATCACAATTCCGTTGCTGTGCACGCAATACTGAAAGCTCTCATTCCACAGATCTGAGCAATCCTGCCAGGGGTAAAGTTATAAACTGGACAGACAGGCCATCATCTCCGTACAAAACCGTTTTATTTTCCAACTTATTGCCAGGCACGTGGAGGAATTCGGACCTCCGTCTCCCTGGAACTATTTCAAAGCGGGGCACGGTAAGGGGCCGTCTGATGGCAATCGTGCTACCTGTAAACGAATGGCAATTTAGGGCGTTAAACAATGAAAGGCGACCATTCAAGACGGATATGACTTTTATAATTTGGCGTCCCAGATGAGAGGTGAATGCAGTATCACCTTTATTCTCGGACAGAGTACGATGCGGCTTCTGAAGCTCAGAATAATCTACACGCAAAACCAGTACCCGGTACGCTCAAGCTCCACGCCGTCCAGTCTGCTGACGACGGTGTGATACATGTACGCCACACTTCTGTTACGGTGTTACGTTGTCATCCAAGCCATCATCAGACGCCGCAGTCACCATAGGTTCTGAAAAGAGAATTGGGGCAGATTCGAATCAAGTTAACGAGAGAATAGAGTCATCCGCTGCTGTACAGACTGGGAGTTGTGCTCAATTCATCCCTCTGAAAAATCAGATGATTGTGGCAGTTTACCACAACGATTGCTACATCGGGAAAGTGAAAGATGTCGATTTGAAAGACTCTGATGTGTTGGTGAATTTCATCTCCAAACATAACAAGTTTTGCAAAATACACTTGCAGTGGCCTACCCAAGCCGATGAAATCTGGATTCCATTTTAGTTCTACTGGTGACTGTAAGAGAGCCTGTGCCTGTTGCCAGAACCATGTGATATTACACATTATCCTCCGAAGACCTTGAGTCGTTGACTAAGGCAGCACAGGTGAAAGGACTTCCGATGTGAAGAACGTGGCTTGTTTACAACAGATTCGTTGATTGCCAGTTGGCATATGGACATTTGCAGTTAAATTGGCTTTTATTGTCTTTTCTTCCCAACAGGAAGAGATAAGATGTTTTTTCTTTTCATGTGACACTTTTAAACAGATACGTTACGATTCGACCGGTTTGTTGTGTCAGATGTGTTTGTAGCTGTGCTACATGATTGGTCTGCGAAACTCCGGGGTCATATTTGAAGATACCTCGGCTATGTGCAACATATCTTTTTATTGTGGAGTTCACCAGGAAACGTAAAAGAAATCTCATTGATGTGTGTCGGAAATTAAAGAAATACGTACAAAAAATGTATCTTTCTACGTTCTGTATCGTTTTGCATGTGACGGGTGCATGTCAGAAACTCTAACTAAACATGTGTTTTCCTGTTCCAAATTAAACTTGTGTGGCATATCATTAAAGTTTTACTTCTGCTTACAGGTCAGAAGATGACCGATATTAAACACTCTAACGAATGGACATTTAACGAATGCTCAAAACAAGTTCTGTGATTTGCATACTGTGCTTATCTGTAAAGCGTACCGTGGCGCGCAGCCACTCATATTCACTTTCGCCCAATATATTAGACTATCTAAAAATGATCTCAAAAGCAATGATACCGAAATTTTATTTTGTACAATTTTCACACTGTAATTTGCCCACTTTGCAGAGAATGAACCTGTAGTGGGAAAACATTCCGCAAGTCATAATGACTATCTCATCAGGTTACCATTTGTTGTCCGTTTCGGTCAGTAATGGAAGTTTTATGCTAAGGCCCCTTTGCTAAGCCATTTTATGCCCCTTTTGATAAACAGTATTTTTGAGTGTTGTGTTTATATTTTTGTTAAGTATGATTGGAACAATTTTATTCCACAGTAGACGTAGAAATGCTAGCTTAACAAATATCTCCCTGAACATCTACTTGTTAAAGGCTATCGTTGGAACGGTCGTTTTGAGGAAATATAGGCATGATAGAAAGTATTGGGAAAACAACAACACAGGATATATTGCATGTTCGTTTTGATAAAAGCACGTCACATAACTGCAGTTGCATAATGTTGTTTTAAAGAAGGAATTGGATGCCACCTTGCATACATTTACACTAGAACAAGGAAATACACACTGATTGTATTGATTGGCTGAAAAATCTCCAGGGCGACCGCAGTTCCAATGGTTGTCGAATGAGTAGGTTTCTGAACATTTTCTTCTGTAGAGTAAAGTAAAGTATCAGCCTTAGTGACAGGAAGATGCTTTCTTCCATGGGTGATATCAGATACATTCACGGACATGTCACTGACCTTCTCTCTCGGGAAAATGTGATTTGATAAACTGAAACGAAGGTGAATACTCCAGTGAATGAGAGGCAATGGACTTATCCTGTCACAAGAAGACACACAGTATATGTACACAAACGTGTTCCTCGACTTAAAGATTGTTTAGTACGACGTTAAATCCCAAGTGTAAATACATAAATGTTCTTCTTGCACATACCCTTTCTTCTCTTATGTTTTTGTAAACATACTATGTCTGGATTGAATCAGGACTAAAAAGGGAAAGGTCTGGAAGCAACCTGCGAACGGTCTTGGGTGACAGCCTGGTTTCCTCCCACCGTAATTATAGCCACTGTCGTAAAAGTGAAATATTCTTGAGTAAGGCGTAAAACAGCATTCAAATAAATAAATAAATAAAAATAATAACTTAAGTTCTTACACACACAAACAGTATTCAGCAATATGCTCATGCACTTCTATTATTTTACTTTTGTCGTTTCAAATAGTCAAACAGAATCTCGTCATGTAAGGCTGATTAAAAATGAGCAGGAGCATAGCGAAAGATTAGATGCTAAAACCCTTTAGCATAGGTTTAGACTCAGACTGAGTGATCTCGATAAACGTCGCTATCAGATTTTCGGCGTTTCAGGCAGGCACCCTTGCAGAACATTCCTAACCAACCGGGTCGTGGGTTTATGTCAAACTGTATGTCTTTACTTTATGAGTTATTCCACATACCTGCCGCATATCGATGACTACCACTGAGTTCTCGCTTTATATTATATAACAGGATGGGAAAACACCTTTACACGTCGCGTCATCACGTGGTAACGTGGGCATTGTTCGTATTCTTGTGGAGCGGGATGCTGATGTCAACGTACAGAATAAGGTAAGTCTTTGTATATCCGTAAGAGGATTTTATAAGACTTCTGGTTGGTGTTGTGCAAGACTTCAGTCGGAAATTAGAAGTGTTGAACAAGTTATTCGAAATGTAAAATCTGTAAACATTTGTAGACAAATGTAAAAGATTTGTCTTCCACAACCATACCCCTGCCCGCGAGAACTATGTGCACAGATTTCAACCCTCGAGGACAAGGTAACTTTGCTTGAAATTCACCATAGAAAAAAAGCTTCTGTTGTATGGCATCCCAATTGATAAGGGTGAAAATGTGCGATTAATAACAAAAAAAACAATAAATTGTTGACCGGTTGGCTTTTGTTGCATGTCACATATTGGGCGCTGGCCTTATGAAGAATGGAAGCCACGCCCCCCCCCCCCCTCTACCGTAATAATTATTACCACCTTGACCCCTGACTTAACAAAGATAACATCCTTGCATCGGCACGTAATGTGAAAGGAACAAGACCGTGAGAACCGATCTCCCAGTGGCTCTAAATATATTACGTGGAAAGATGGCTTCTAAAGCTTAGAGGCTCAGAAAGATAATCAACTGTCAAACTCCTATCAGGCTACAAGTGACACAACTAGTGTTAGAGACTCGTGTTTCAGCTTCGGACAGCTGGAAGGTTCATTCCACAAGTAAATCGACTTCTACGCATAACTGAAAGAAGCGTAGAATAGAACCCAGTATTACTCGGTCTGTCTTTCAAGCTGTAAATACATTTTGTAAAAAGGTGCGTATTGGCGTATGTATATATGTGTGTATAACGCTTTTGATTAGCCTGGTTTCCTCCCACCGTAATGCAGACTGGTCCCATTTCAGTCCGGAAGTTTTGGTATAAGTTCAGACTACAGCTTGCGACGTCAGTATGGTATTCCTGCAACAATTAAAATTCATGTTTTATTTCTTTGTTTTTTTTCCTTTTCATCACGCCCTAGAGTGCCTTGTGTGTGTGTGTGTGTTTGTTTTTTTCATAGAATTTACGACTGTGCTGATCTTGTGTATTGTGTTACATTCATATTCAAACTGGCTTTTTCAGTGTGCATTTATGTACTCTTCATGGAATTTACGACGTACATGACCCTTGTGTGTTGGGTTACATTCTTGGACGGATCAGTGTTTTTCAGTAGGCTGAGAACATTATGTTTTTCTGGGAGTGTTCTTCATCGCGCCCCCCTCAATTCAATATAGGAGAAGAATCTATCGAATCTACGAGTTCTGTGTGCCTTTATGTGTTTATTTCTAGTTCTTTTCCTTTTTGTGGGTGACTTCATAAACATTGAAATTCGCCATATCAAATTCAAGAAGGATTTCATTTCAAGAGCCATGTATTTTGTGGGTTTGTGCGGTATACGCCTCTTGAAGTGCAAGAGACAGAGCACAGTTTTTCCTAGTAAAACTCCTATTTTTTTAAAATTTCTCTAAGGGTAATGTGAATGAAGTAATGAAGTGATTTTAGGCAATACCAATATTGCTATAATACTTTACATTCTATTACTACTGTGATCAACTATCATAGTGGTTCTATTCATTACACTCTGGTAGATTTAATCATGCGGATTAAAGATTAGTTTTAATTTGTCCAAATTTAATTGCAAGATTAGTTTTCAATATACTACATAAGACAGTTTCTGTACAATTACAGTTTTCTACCTCTAGAATTAATTAAATGGGCATTTACAAAATTAATAAGGTCAGTATATTTCAAAGTGACTCCTCTTACTCCATCCATCTATGTAATTCTTGATATTTGTTTCTTTCTTTATTCCATCCATCTATGTAATTCTTGATATTTGTTTCTCTACTTATTTATTTTTTTCCTAATAAATTGCAAAAGGTTGGAACCGGGAGCTTCTCCGTTTAAGTTACAGGCAACATCTATTGATGATACCCTTGCCTGATGTTTTACTATCTTTAGTAAAACACCCATTGTATTTTAAAATTCAACCATTGTCATCACAATTTGATATAAGATAATGTCACCTACCAACAGCTAATATACTAACATATAAATATGTTACACGACATTCGAAAATTATAATGTAAGCCATTATGGCGAGTGATGTAGTAAGTATTGCCCCAGTAAACTGTCAGGGGCGAACTAATATATCCAAACAGTTGGATGTTTTTCAATATCTAAAGGGAAAAGATATTTCAATATACTGTCTACAAGATGTGCATTTCGCCAATGAGATGGAAAGTCAGATTGTCTCAGAGTGGGGATATAAGGTGTGTTATAGAGCCTACAAAAGTAACTCCAGAGGAGTAGCAGTGCTATTCAGAAATAATTTTGAATTTGAAATTTTAAGAATAAAGAAAGACAGTCAATTTGAGAATTTATGTTACTCGAAATTAAAAATAACGAGAAGATCTTTACACTTGGATCTCTCTTTACTCCAAATTCAGACACTCCTTCCTTCTTTGACAATTTAAAAAACTTTTAAATGAATGGGGATCGGAAAATATCATCATCTGCGCAGATTGTAACTTGGTTCAAGATCCGGAAATGGACTGCTTTAACTATAAGAATGTAAATAAACCAAAATCTCGTTTATCGGTTTTAGACCTAAAAGAAGAATTTAACTTGGTAGATCCTTGGAGAGATGCCAGTGTAGAGTTGAGAAGATACACCTGGAGACAGCCCACTCCCATTAAACAGGCGCGTTTAGATTTCTTTTTTATCTGACGAAATATGCTACAATTCTGTTCAAAAGTCTGATATAAATATAAGTTACAAGTCAGATCACTCAGTGATTGCTCTAAAGCTGAAATTCTCAAATCTTGAACGGGGAAGGGGATACTGGAAATTCATTACTGAAGGACATAGATTTTGTAACAGAAATAAAGACACAATCAAGAACACAGTAAGTCAATATGATACAACATTAAATGCACAATTTTTATTTGAGAATATATTATTAAACATAAGGGACAAAACAGTTGCATATTCAACTTTCATTTAAAAAACAACGCATGTCAGATGAGTTCTGTCTTACTAAAACCTAAAATAATCTGTAACATGTGTTTGATCAGTGCTCTGAGGAACAGGAAAAAGGGTACAAAAAATTAATTTGTCTAAAGAAGGTTTAACATAATAAAATAAAAAAACAGATGGAAGGAATAATGAAAAGAGCTAAAATAGATTTGACTTTATATGGTGAAAAACCAAATAAATATTTTCTAAAATTGAATCAAAAGAATTTCTTAAATAAGTCAATAAAAAAAATCCAAGACAAGGATGGAACAATTTTGACAAACCTAAAAACATTAAAGAATTTTAGGCAATATTGTAGGAAGTTATACACAGAGGCCAATGCAGTTTCTCTAGATTTGGAAAGCATACTAGACGTAGTAAGTTTAAGGAAACTGTCAGAGGACCAGAAACTCAGTATGGATGCGAACTTACCAGGGAGGAATTATTCGCATCATTAAAAAAGTACATTTTTACCTTCTAAATTCATTAAATTATGCATATACACATGGTACACTATCCTAAACACAGCAACAGTGTATAATCAACTGTATTTTAAAAGAAGGGAAAAATAGATACATCTTTTCAAATTGGCGCTCTATAACTTTCTTAAACGTGCCTTACAAAATTTCTTCTGCGGCGGTGGAGAATTGTTTAAAACCGCCATTGTCAACTCTAATTAATGAAAATCAGAAAGGCTGGACGCTACATTAGTGAAAGCACACGATTAGTATACGACATCACCACTTTGCAGAGGCTATTAATCTCCCTGGAATGTTAGTAACAATAGATTTTGAAAAAGATTTGATAGATTAGATTGGAATTATATACTGAAAGTGTTTAGCTTTTTGAATTTTGGGGAGTCCTTTATTCGTTGGGTTAAAGTCCTATATTCACAGAGTAGATCATGCGTGCTGGTCAATGGATTCTCGACTGGTTTCTTTGATGTAGGACGTGTCTGACGCCAGAGGGATCCCATTTCTCTGTATGTTTTCATCATGTGTGCGGAAATTCTAAGTTACATGCTTCTAGAAAACGATAATGTTAAACGTATAATATCAAATTTAATTCAATATCTATTAACCTAATACCCTGATGATACAACTATTGTCCTTGACGGTTCAGAAAGAAGTCTTAATTGCTGTCTAACAGGACTAGATCACTTAGCAAACTTTTCAGAATTAAAAGTAAATACTTCAAAAACAAGAGTAATCTGGGTTGAAAGGCAGTACTAAAGTACACAAAAACAATGTAAAATTAGATTGTCCCAAAAACTTTCAAGTTATTGGGAATAGAGTTTAGTACTAGTTTGGAAGAGATGGTGAAAAGAAATTACAAGGATAAGTTTAAAAAATGGACCAGATGATGCAATGTTGGGCTAAAAGAGACCTCACTCCTCATGGGGAGAATTCCTGTCTTAAAATCAATGATGCTGTCACGGCGGAATCATTTGTTCAGCTGTCCACTAAACCAACTGGTGTGGCAATTAGAGGAATTCCAAAACAAATATTTTGCTTTTATTTGGAATAATGAGCCTGATAAAATTCCACGTAGTACAATAATGTAAGATTCGAAAAATGGTGGCTAGAATGTGCCTTCTTTTGAAAACTATTATATATTTGCACTAAAGCTTTCCTGGGTAAAGAAACTGATATCAGGAACCGATCTGTTTTACGATGACAAAATAGTAAACCGAATAGCTTCCTCTGTTCTGGAACAGATTGTTATACCTAGAATTACAAATAACTTTTGGAAAGAGGTTTTTTATTCGTTGAGTCAAGTTGAAAAAAACATGGAATTGAAAAAATAATTCAGATCTGCCTGGAGAATGTGTTTTTCACAATGATTTGTTTGTTATTGGTAATAAACCGTTTGTGTATGGTAAATGGCTAGACAAGGGGGTAAAGTATGTCAATGACCTCTTGAATAGTAACGGGAAATTTCTAAATGCCACAGAATTTAATGAAAAATATGAATGCAGTACAAACTATTTAGAATATCAAAGTGTCATTTCAGCAATCAAATCTGCTGGTAATACTGTGGATTGGAACAGTATCTCCTCCCCTTTGCCGTTGCCTCTTATACCAACTAAAATAGCTCTGTTTGCTAACATTTCTAATGGCTGTAAAGTTTATTACCGATACCTTACTAAGTATAGTTTTGTTAACAATAAAGCAAACCGCCAGTGGGAGGAGGAACTGACTGTTAGTTTATCAAATGAAGCTTGGAGGAACTTCAACAGTATGGTTTTTAAATGTACTGGTGACACATACTTACGATGGTTTCAATACAAAGCTGTTAATAGACCTCTGACCACGAACATACTGGGAAAGGAGTTAGATCCTGTTGTATCAGACCTCTGTATTTTTTTGCCACTTGGAACGGGAGACAATTTTCCGTCTATTGGGACTGTAAATATGTAAACATGGAAAGAAATCCAAGTTTGGTTGAACGAAGTTGCTGGTGCACAGACAATACCAGATTGCTCGAATATGTTACTTGGTTTTAAAGAGATAAGTTACCGGCCTTTAAATGTACCTACTATGTGTGTAAAAACGCAATGTACAAACTAAAAGTTTGAGGTCAGCTGCCGACAGTGGAATTTGTAAAGAAAGAAATGCAAAGTCTGTGTGAAAATGAAAGGCACATGAGTTTTTTAAGGGGGGAACAAGACAGATTTATAAATTTTTTGTCATCCTATCTTCTGCTATTCAATAGTTATGTTTAGTTAGTGAACACTTCACCCATCATTTTGTTTTTGTGTGTGATGGTCTATTTCGAAAGTTACTTAAGACATTGCGAGTATATTGTATCTAAGAATCTCTTATTTAAATATGTACTTCTGTCTGTACAAATGAATCTGGTTAAAAATCTGTAACCCCCCTCCCAATAAAAAAACAAAAAACATTACATAAATATATTCTTCTCATTAATTCTGTTTCAAGCCAATGTTTTTCTTCTTTTTCTTCCTCTGTGTAATTTTTCGTTATTTCCACCATAAGCGGGAAAGGATGTGATTACTATGATTCGAGGAAAACATCGAGAAGTTTAAAATCGTATATTATGAACAAAAATCCCAATATATGGCTTTATATGTATCCCATAAAACAATGGAGGAGTCCATTTTCGGGTTTCACATCAATTTTTACATTACCCCTCGCCCGCCAACCGATGACTTAGTGATCTGGATAAGCGCCACCATCAGACTTTTGGAGCCAACAGGATCATGTGGCTTTATATGTATCCCATAAAACAATAGAGGAGTCCGTTTTCGGGTTTCACATCAGTTTTTAAATTACCCCTCGTCCTCAATCAAGGAAAACCCAGCAGTCTAGTTGCATGGGGTCCTTTGTAAGTTGTCGATAATCAAAATAGATATATCACTTGTGTTTTAAATATCATTTAGGCTTATATTAAAATGTACAGAAAGTGAATGTCCTGCACTACTTTATTAACACTCTCATATGATGTAACCACTCTTTTGGGGCAATATCTTATTAAGATATGTCTGCCTTAATTACGGATTGTGTACTTCTCGATGTAGCTCGTCCACGTCTTTACCTATTTCTGTGACATTTTTTTGTATCATCAAATGGTATAAATATGTATTAACATGACAAACCATGTAAAATTGGCCTGTGGTATTTCGTCATCGCTATGGTATTAATCGTTTTTGCAAGTTGACAACACTAGCGAACACAACTTGAATGGCTTGCTTCTTTCTGTATTTTAATCGCATTTATTTATGGGTGCTCACACGTATATGTGATGCTGCTGACCTTATCTCAGCTGTTTTTACATACACAATATTTTTTCTGACCTTTGCGTGTAGAAGTTAGATATGTTTGCTATATTCAACTGTTTGCGAAGTCCATCTCATGCTGGCTTCTTCACTGGTCGTACCTGACAGTGTCTACCAGGAACCTGTGAATATTCCTGGGTTTCCTCGATTTCCTCCCATCATAATGCCGGCCAATGTCGTGTAAGTGAAATATTCTCAAGTACGACGTAAAATACCAATCAAATAAATAAATAAATAATTGTTTGCGTTTGAAATAATAACGCCTTTGCACATGTACATTGACCCTGCTGGACACTTCGTAGACAGAAGGCCTGTGTGTGGTATTTATCCCATTGTAAGGCCGCACTCCTCAAATACGGGCCTGAACACTTCGGTCAGCTCTGTGCATAGTTGTGATTTTTCCTCTGATAGCGTGCTCTATACCCGATATGAAGAACCTAAATGCAATAACATTGATATACACGACATCTACAATGTAAACTGCCGGGTTGAAATTCACTGTTTTATACTTGGGATACGATTCTCTTAACGTGTTTAACCGATGACTGATTGCTCTCGATAAGCGCTGCTATCAGACTTTTTAGCGTTTAAGACAGGCGCTTTTGTAACACATTGTTAACCAAGAGGATCGCGTGTTTATTTTAAGCTGTATGGCTTTAAGCTATCAGCTTTAACCACATACCTGCCGTATATCATTGGCTACCACTGAGTTCTCGCTTTATATTATGTAACAGGATGGGAAAACACCTTTACACGTCGCGTCATCAGGTGGTAACGTGGACATTGTTCGTATTCTTGCGGAGCGGGATGCTGATCTCAACGTACAGAATAAGCTATGTCTGTACATATCCGTAAGATCATTTAATAAGATTTTCTGGCTGGTGTTCTGCAAGACTTTCTGAATCCCTAATGTTTAAGTATGACCATATATCTGCTTATGAGTGGTGACAAAATATCACCGAAGACGCTTTGTCTTGATGTTTCTGTGGAACGGTCTCTCACCTACTGCTGGCTCCCTCAACGGCCGTAAGTTGGAAGGTCTGCCAGCAACCTGCGGATGGTCGTGGGTTTCCCCCGGTCTCTGCCCGGTTTCCACCCACCATAATGCTGGCCGCCGTCGTATCAGTGAAATATTCTTGAGTACGGCGTAAAACACCAATCAAAAAAAAAATCACACCTACTGTTATTTATAAATAGCATGCAGGTTTTGAAATTGTGCAATGTGATCTGTTTTTGTGATGGAATATACCATATTGTATGTTGTTTTTTTCATAGTTTTTTTACCGATTCCGGATTGTGTTTACACTGATACAAACGTACAGGATCAGCTTCGTAGTTTGCGTGGTCCGAAATGTTTTAACACTATTTATCTTTATATTCTTTACGCAAACACAGTGCATACTGTGTCGTTATACACTGTGGTGTTAACTGTAAGAAAAAACAGATATTGTTTATTAACCTTCACTCACTGTCTTTCTGTACTAATGTGTGATAGTTTGTTTGCTATTTTCGTTCGATGTGTTGAGTTCTGTGGCTGTTTACCTCAGGAGTTTGAACCGTGTCTGTTTTATACACAGTAGAACATTTCATCTAGGCATCAAGATACGTATTTGTCAACCAGTCGTCAAGAAAAATATACTGAAACAAAAAATGAAACTGCACGTGTTACTTTATGTTCAAAACATACACATACACAACAGGAATCTGAATGTCCGAAATACCCCCCTCCATTTTCAACATTTCTAAAAATATAGAGGAAAGAAAACTGAGAAAATGTTGAAAGAAAGGACAGGGCGTCATTTTGCTTAGTTTGTCTTCATACAGAAGATTGCTCAGTGCTCATTATGCTCCCATATCGCATTCACAACAGTAAGGCAACGTTGTCTCAATGACTGCCTAACACCGATCAAGACAACATTATGCAGCCCGAGCCATTACTGTACCAATATGGCGCCCAACTCTTGAACATCTTGGGGTTAACGCCTCAAGGCAAGAAGACTTTTCCAAGAGCATCCCATATCTGTTCAGTGGGACTGAGGTGATGTTACTTCGATTGACACCATGACGTCAATACCCGTATATTGCTGGGAATCTCGAGTGAAAATATCTGTTGATAATGTCGCCGTGTCATGGTGGGCTTCTGCTCAAGGTAGTCTTTCATTAGGCTTTACCTATGTCAATTTTACCTCTGCTGCCTCTTTTGGCACGTACCCACGAACATCTGCAGGCTGCTGACAGACAATCTCACATACGGCAGGATAAGAATGAATTAAATCAGTTGTCGTGTATCATTTCAATTTGTAAGTTGTCAATATTCAAAACATTTATAATATTGAAACACTGTTCATATATCCAACGTGTCGATCTAATTTAACACAATGAATATACAGCCCCTAGCACCAGGTTAAGCGGAATTAGACACAATCATGAAGCAGAGTGCTAGGGATTCTGGACGCTCTATCCATATTTACTTGCAAGAGAAATATACTCATTGTAAAACTTAAGAGACTTGAAATGGAGACGTTTGATGGAATAACCTTGACACGCTAGTTTTTGTAATAGCTTTTGGCGTTTATTGAAATGGTCACACAACACACAGGATCTAACAAATGCTACAAGGCCATATGCAGGACCCTTCGGTGCATTGCTGCCTAAGTAATGATAATTTACAGTGCCAGAATTGACTCCATTCCTCTCGCCGAACAGGTTTGTGATAGGGGGAACTGTTTTTGCCTTCGAACAAATATAGGTCCAGATAAGATGTGCCACATGGAGATGGCAATTTACTAGAACTTCTGACTGCTTCTGCTGCGCGCGTAATAAGCGTTTTATAAAGCTGAAGAAACATTCTATAAACCCATACTTTGTATTATGTGTAATTTTAGGATGAGGAGACTCCTCTACATGTGGCTGTGTCTCGTGATAACGTGGACGTTGTCCGTATTCTGGTGGAGCAGGGCGCTGACGTCAACGTACAGGATCGGGTAATACACTTCTTGTTGTTTCACTGAAAAGTAGTTATCGGTGGAAGCACAATGGCAACTACATCGATATATCTTGTCCTTAGCATTAGTATGTTAAAGACTCTAAAAGACTTTCCTTTCGCTTGGGTATAAACACTGTATTTGTATTCTCTAACTCAACAAAGAAACTGTGCTTTGATATAAACGTATATCATTTTTACGTTTTTACGTGTGCTAGTTTTCGTCTGAAATATTTTTTTAGTCAAAAGACCACTGAAGACTGGAGATATCCCATCTCTGACAACGCGAAATGTTCAATACCTGAACAAAAGTGAAACTGAAAGTTCGGGAAAGTATGTATACCTTGCCAGCCGGAGTCCAGAACACAGACCATCCTGACGTCCTGAAATATCTCTGATGTTGGGAAAGTGCTGCAATCATATGAGTAAAGATGCATGCACTTCCTGTTTCGTTAATCTTGCAGCGAGCATTCTAAAGGCTTGATTACTTTAATAAGTTAACTAGTTCTAACGAGACAGACCTGGTGGGTCACAGTAACAAGATCATACTACAAATGATCACCGCGAGGCAAAAGGGTGACGTGGTTCACACCCTTCGTACAAGGCCTGAGTCTTCACGACACTCCATATTCTGATGTCGGTTGCACTTTTATAATTATATTCGTTCAACATGCTTGTTTTCGGGAAATTTTATTGCACAATTTCTTTCTTTAACCAGTTTTAAAGGGGTTTAGTATAGTACACCAAACAAATAATTGATGCATTTATATGTGTGTGTCATTTAGATAGCTAGCAAGAGAATGTTAATGTTCGCGTTTTCTAACTTGTGTACACTGTGCTCAAGTATTGGTAATTGGTACATGCCCAGGTGAACGATTCACTGTTGCATTTCCATAATCATTTATTATTTGCTTGACACCCCACTCACGAAAGTGTAATTTGTTTCATGTCAGTTAGTTCTACAGATGAAACATATTATCTACCCAGAACACGCTTTGGCAAACTATATGACGCATATACTTGACTGCCATGTTAGTGAAGGTCTAACGTTTCTTCACAATGGGAAGTATGTGGAAGCCAAGCGCCACGGGCTCCGGATGATGGGTGTGTTTTCCCAGAGCTGGATATTCTAAATATTCTTCGCTCGGAACCGGGATTGGTGATTGTGCATGAGTGTGGCGAGTGTGGAAAACGCACGTAACCCTGACATGTTATGTACCGATGTTTACGTGATTCTTACTATAAACATTTAGTCATTTTCACCAATTTTATCTGTGTTCACGCAGAGAAGAAAAACACCTTTGTGCCAGGCGTTGTCTCGTGGTGAGAAGGATCCGTTTAGTCGTCTCTGGCAGGAAAGTGGATCTTTAGGAAGGGTAAACATTGGATTTCCGTATCGATAACAATTTAAATCATCTCTTACTTTAACATGTTTATGTGTATCAGACTTGCTGTAATTCCATATGTTCATCTATGTTATATATACATAAACGGATAATGTTAAAATAGAATTTGATACAGGCGTTAAGGACATTAACCGTGGCAAATAGATGCATGAAAAATCACTTTTGTGACATTTATAAAATTAACATCAAGCTCCTATTAACAGCTCTAATCAGTTTTAATTTATATACACTTGTTTCCATTCTACATGCAAACTATGCACGGTCCACGAGTTTGTAATTTGTGCAAGACCTCATGTATATTCCCTATCGTTGACGTTCATTGAACTATCTGTGACGGATTACTTAATAAACTTTTAAGTATTCCAATCTCTTGAGCTATGTACACAACGTAGAATGTATGCCAAACAAGGCAAAGCAAAACAAAGATAAGATATGACTAGGTTCCTGCAGTTTGCTGTCAGTTCAAAAAAACATGCAATGATAAAACTGCAGATATGCCGTTGTTCTGTAAAACAGGTGATTAAAAGAGACTAAGGGTACCGTTTGCAATTAATTTTTCGTCCTACACACTGTCTCTGATCTTGTATAGCCGCAGCGTAAACTAGTGTACTGCCAAATTTTATCAAACACCATGGCTTACGATAACATTCCCAGAGGAAACGCAGTGTTTTTATAGGTGAGGTCTAATAATTTTTTACAAGTTAAACAGTTAAAAAAAAAACAATAAACAAGGCATTGCAATCAATTCCCTCACTTTACAGGTTACGTGTCATCACATTGTCGTCATTGTATGATGTAATATTATTATTATTTTGTGTGTGTAAATCAGTGCAAGTTACTACATTATACATATAGATTGCTGCATTTTAAAGCCATACTGGAACAGATTTAACTTATATAATGACGGTCAGTTTATGAGTTGAAGAAACGGGACAATTCATCATAATTGGCAGTGTGATACCTAACATATTGTCACACGTAATCAGTGAGATATAGTTTCTTGTACATTCCATCAAGGTTTCATTGTAACTGTACATGTTAACAAAGTAGTAACTTAGAAGCACACAAGAAAATGGCTTAGCAGAAGTAGGCAAACATGCCGTTTTTATTTTATTATTGGTTGCTGATTTAGAATTACTCAATATGCTGTGATGTTATTTCTTTTAATAATCAATCACATTAACACAGTACCGATGGAGAGGCCTTAGGGATGCTTCAGCACATCTTATGACTTATGTACCCGCGCAGTATTACATACTGATACAGCATTTTCATGAGTTTTATTGTTGTTTAACTTTAACAGGATTGGCAGCTGCAAAATAGACAAACAGCTTTAAACCTGTCCGATGGTCATCTAGGCCTTCTTCGTCTTCTGGTAGAGACGAGCGCTGATGTAAACGTACAGGATCAGGTACGTGGTTCAAGACTCCGCCCCCGCCTTTCGCAGGAAACAATTTTACCACCTGTTTTTTAATGCGCAGCTATGACAAAAAGTTTGTTTTGGATATTTTATCGAATACCCGTTCACTAAAGAAACTGTTTTAAGTAATTTAAAATCTACATCATTAAACCGGACTTGGTCACAAAGTAACTGTGCAGAAAAATTGTTCAAAATTACAAAGGCTCAGTTAAGAGTTGCTACCTAAACCCTACCTGTTGATGAGACATTTCCATGTATATATCTACCGATTCATCTATGTTTACACAGAGCGGACAAACAGCACTACACCAGGCAGTGTCAGGTGATGACATGGATCTCCTCCGTCTTCTGATAGAGAAGAAGGCTGATATAAACGTACAAGATCAGGTACGTGCTTCTGGTTTGCGAAAGTTTACCGCACTTTTGTTTCCTTTATTAGGTATTGAATTCAAAATATTTAGTCAAAAGACGTGTCGTTTTAGCCAGGATAGGAATAGAAGCTTGTCGAAAACTTGACCGTAATCATCTACCCATCACCAGAAAGAGTAACATTTTAGTTTTTCATCTGTACACCATCGCTCACAGCATGCGTTACTGGGTTTTCTTTTTCACTTTATGCGTTTTTGTTTGTGTTCTATTTTTCTATACTTTTTGCTTTCCTTGGCAGTAATTACTTTTTGGTAAAGAGAGCAATTGACATATATGGTGGCTTGATTAGATCTAAAACCATAGTGATGAGGGTCAGTTATACTGTTTGTCTCAAAGTAGGCAGAGTCTAACGTAGTAGCAATTTTTCAAGTATTTTGCTAAAACATGGTACGACTGATTCCGACGTTTTCGATTGCTATCGAGTA